>NC_142116.1:1097500-1205000 GCF_056152115.1 Neolamprologus brichardi | reverse complement strand
AAAGGGGTGAGTTAGAAAAACACTCTGTAGTTCTTTCTCTCTCTGATTCTGGAAATAACCTCGGATAAACTGTTAGCCTCCCTCTGCTCCAGTATATAAAACTGTATCGTCTGCGTGTAGCGACACAGTTATTCAGCTCGTCCCTGTTTTTGTTACTCTTATCTTTCATTCTGTAACAAAGTTTTCAGGTGTTATGAAGGCGGGAATTATCTAGAGAGATAAACCGTTTGTGCATCAGGTTGTAAACATGTTTATTTCTGCTGTAAAGACTCGCCGCTGCCTCTGCTGGACGTTAGCGGAACTGCAGGTTTTGGAACATGAGCACTAACTTCAATGTTAGCATAAATATGCATGAATATCATTTTACCACAGTGGAAACACAGAGCAGCAGGTTTATGAAGGAATTCAACATTCCAGGTTTTCCTTTCAGCCGCTGTCACGAAGCTGTGTCCTCTCAGGAAGTTGTTTTCCTTTCTTTTCTGTTGTGTCTTTAGGTCCTTCCTGTCCTCTAGTTCCAAGTGCCCTTTGATTGTAAAGGAAACTGTGCAGACACCTCAGGTTTCCTCGCAGTTTCTTTAACCCTCTGAGGTCTGATCCTCGTCATTGTCGAGTAAACATGTTCTCCTGTGGCTTTGATCTCCTGGAAAAAATGTTCTTGAATGGGACAAAAGACTCTTCCTGCCTTCACATGTAGACTCGAGGTTACTTTATATCATCATTTAGGACTGATAATATTCTCTCTGTTTGGTTGTTAATTGGCCTTTTCTCACTATAGTCATGGTTAAACTGTGTAGCTCATTATTTTCCCCTCAAACCCTTTAAGTCTGTAAAGGAACTTTTATTCCTGGGATGAAACTTTTGAGTGCTACCGTGTGCTCGTTAAAATGTACATGAAGTAATCTGAGGCCAGCCCTTAATCTGCGAAGGAATGTTTTTATAGAAAAAGTAGCAGAGCGCCGACGCCCCTCCTTTGCACATGAGCGAAGCGAGCGCGGCCGTGCTTCACATCCAGCCTCTGTAACGTGAGCCTGTCACGGTGTGTAAAGGTGACGGTTACCGTGCGGATGCCAGAGGAGGATGCAGTTATTTTTATCTGACGGTCTGTTATCTGGCCTGCCTCATTAGCGAAGCTTAGCCAGCAGGTTCTCTGACCGTCACCGCTTTGCTGGCTCGGATGAATTCAGATGTTGATGTTCGGCTTGTTTCAGAGGCTTTTTCGGTCACGGTCGGTGCAGCGAGCAGCAGAGCGTGGACGAAGCGGGTCTTTGGTATTCACTTTAAGTATCCAGTCTCCTCCCCTGTGATTGGTTGTGAAGTTAAAGCAGCATCAGTGTGTAACTATAACTGATCGCTTTGAGCTTCCAAACATCAGCTCCTCAGAAATAAGAAGTTTCACTGATGTTTTTAATCCGATTATAGATAAATAATAGTGCAGGATGAGGCTTGATGATGCATTTAAAAAAAGGCTAAAGTCATCATTGTGATTGTTTTGGTCAATAATCTCAACTTTGACCTTTTTCTGCTTATTTTGACTCCGTAGACTCTCCTAGAGTAGCTTTCTATGATTAACAGTTCAAAATAATCCACCTGTGTCTCGCTGCGGCCCCTCGGGTGAAACGGCAGTTTTAAATTCTCCCTCTAAACATGGCTTTCTTCTGATTGGCTGCCCCTTAATTTGAACATCTGATGGGTGGCGCTTCGGTACCTGATATGACCATATTAGGGACGTCCTCCTCCCTGTGACGTCACACAGATCCAAGTAGGGGAAAAAAACAGGATTACTGAGTGTTCAGAGTAGCTTTAAGATCCCGGGGATTACTCGCTATTAAGAACTATGAAGAGCCGCCACCGGAACAGGAAGTAAGGAAGAGCTTGTCTTGACGTTCATCAACACCACTTTTTTTATTTATTTTTTTTTAAGCCATAAAGACTTGATGGCACAGACAACGAGGCAGGATGCCGCTAATGATCCTTGATCAGAAGCTTTTATTTCCTCATCATAGATCTTACTCTTGATTAACAACATGAGACTTTGCAGTGACGAGCATTAAATGATCATCTGTCTTTTATGACTGGAAATAAACTATCAGACAAATTAAAATGAGATTAATTGCCTTGCGTAACGTATCTGTGCGGCTCTGCGCTGAGATATGAATGTGCTTATTGTGAAAATGTTTATGGGGGCTGTAAAATAGGATTGGCTAAGATGTTGGCCGTCGCGCCGACCCTCCTCACTGTTACTCAGAAACGTCCTCGGGGGTTTCCTGACACGCTCATGTCACTTGTTGAACTCGCAAACTGCACACGCTGCTTTTGGCTGAAAAAGCTTCTGTTTGCTGAAGACGGCTGTGGGAACCGCTGGCAGCCAGTGCACGACCCCAAATATCAAATAATGATCATGTAAAGTCTTTAAAACAGGATGTGAGTCAGTGAAAACTCTGATAAATAATAATCAGTGTGATTTAGAGTCGTCACCGAGGGCGCCGTCTTACAGGAAGTCTTCCCCGGTTGAACTCTGTGCCTCATTGTCTGCGTGACCTCTGCTCTCGTTTTATCTGACAAAGGTGTAACGGCGTACCTGCCTGTGGGCGGAGCTTTAATGAGGAGAACAAAGGCTGGCTCTGCAGTTCGATTTCACTTCGCTCGTTTTTGTCCTTCAGATCGTTGGAGGATAACAAAAGTGCGCGTGCAAAGATGAGCCGCGCTCCCGTCTCCGTGGAGCTCGCAGTTATTTCAGGGTCACGTGAATATTTGTTCCATGTATTGTCTCAGTGCTGTGACCTTTGACCTTTCATCTCCTCGATGTTGCCTGTGTGTCGGGTTGGTAACGCAGGAAGTCGAGCTCTGCAGCCTCCGCCTTTTCCTAACCTGTGTGTGTGTGTGTGTGTGTTTACATATCTTTGTGGGCACCCGGTTCCCACATGTTTGAGGCATTTTTCAGACTCAAATTTTAGTTTCAGGGTTACAGTCAGGTTATCGTTAGGATTAGGGGGCTGGAGAAAGCATTATGTCAAGTAGATGTCTCCAAAATGATATGAAAACATGACTGTGTGTGTGTGTCTGTGCACGCTCTGATGGACGGTGGGAGCAAACAGGAAGTGCAGGCCGGACTCGGACAGGAAGAACATCTCCACAGTGTTCTCTAATATTAGCTCTGAGGTTTCTCAGGATGTTTGAATGTCTGCATGTGAGAGATGAGCTCGGAGTAACACACACTCCACCCTGTTTCCGTCTTCTTTGTATCCGTCTTTCCCCTCTAACACACACACACACACACACACACACACACACACACACACACACACACACACACACACTGATGTGGTTTCCTTAAATAATTAATAATAATTAAGAAGTTTTTATTGAATCTATCACTGTATTGATGGATGAAGCAGCTGCAGGTGGATCGTCTGAGCCTGGTTTGGACACACGACCTGTAGATGTTTGTGCAGCTTTTCAAAGTCCACCTGAAGGACGTGTGTGGTTGTAAAACGCTGGTATTCACCGCTGCACTTATCTTTTGATCTGTGTCCGACATGAGATAAGCTGTACCTGATTCATAGTCAGGAGATAAGCTCCAAAGTGGAAATTGCTGCAAAACATCAGACGTGACCTGCAGCAAAATTAAAGCTAAATAAAGTTTTTATTTATCGACTTTGATTGAACCAGGAAGTCTCGCCGTCTGTGTGCGGGGCGCGTGGGCGGGGCAGCGGGCGCGCTTACCCAAAACGTGTTTAAATACAAGAACCAGGAGCTCTGCAACAGTGTGTGCAAATCAGTGCACACAGCTGAGTGTGCGCTTCATACTCAGTCTGATTATGACCTGCTGAGTCTGCATCACAGTTTTTGGCCTTTATTATAAAAACAAACATCTGTGTGTCTCTAACAACGACGCAGCGTTTAAAGTGTGACTGTGGTCGATCAGTGTGCTCACACTCTAACGCTGGCGTGTCCAACTCCAGGCCTCGAGGGCCGGCAGGTTTTAGACCTCACCCTGAGTCAACACACCTGAATCACATGATGAGTTCATTACCAGCCTCTGGAGCAGCGGTCTCCAACCTTTTTTGCGCCACGGACCGGTTTATGCCCAACATTATTTTCACGGACCGGCCTTTAAGGTGCCGAAAAAAAGAAGATTTATTCATAACACACGTGAAAAGACCCAGAAAAACCGAGTTAACGATAAAAACGATAACAAAATAACGCTGAAAACCGATAAAAACCCTGAAAACTATACATTTCACACCTGAGCCTCAACTCTCGCAGCCCCGTACCAAACGACTCACAGACCGGTACCGCTCCGAGGCCCGGGGGTTGGAGGCCGCTGTACTAGAGAGCTTCAAGACATGTTGAGGAGGTAATTTATCCATTTAAATCAGCTGTGTTGGATCAAGAACAGTCTAACACCTGCAGGATCCCGGCCCTCGAGGCCTGGAGTTGGACACCCCTGCTCTAAAATGTCCTGCCGGTGTTTACGAGTTTGGTTCGTGCACAATCACCTGCAACATAATCGATTCAACACCCAGCAGCCTGATTGTGACTCAAGTTTAACCCTTTAAGACCTACCATAGAACCAAGTCCGCCAGAGCTTATATTATATGTTTACATGCTGTGGAGCCATTTTTGGGAGCATTTCAAGTTGCTATACATCAATACAACCATTACAGCCTAAATTTTAATAACATGTCTGCATTAAGTGCATAGTAATTACATAAATTGCAAAAAAGTGCAATAAACTACAAAAAAATTGAAAATCGTTTTTGTTTTTTTAACATATATTTCTAGTTAGAGAAATTTAAGAGGCTTATCCCTCAAAACTGTAAATACAAAAAAGTTGCACAAAATAGTTTCCCACCACAGGAAATTTATTTTAAGTGTCTTCATAGTTTTATTTTTGAAATACACCAATTTTTATACACTGCAGGAAAAACGAAAATAAATATTATAATGCAAATTTGCAAAAAAGCAGCATATGCATCAAAATAAACTATTTCCAGCAGTGCAATATGAGTCCTAAGCATCCCAGAAACCACACAGAAAGTCATAAAGTCAAAGATAACTTTTAAAAACACCAGTATAGGCTCATGAGGCCCTGATGGTAAAAAACTACATTTCCGCGAAAATGACGCCACTTCCGGTTTCGGGCAGGTCATGGCGGACATGCGATAGTTCACGCTGATGGACGTAGGAAGTGTTACGAACAGCTGATCGGATCAGCAAAGCGTGTTTCTGGAATATTATGTTTTTGTTGCTGCAAGTGCTTTTTATGCAGTTTTTGCAAAGTTATATGTGGAAGGAAACTGTGACCGAGGACAAGCTGATGGCATAAGATGTAAGTACAACTCCTCCGGTTTCATATGCAAAAAGAATTATTGTGCTAGCTCACGTGGTTGCAGAGCTACCGGGATTTAAAAATAGTTACGCAAAACAGAGCGTGCTGCTCCGACCGGCTTTAAAGGGTTAATGCAGGTTTCCTCTGTGATGCTTATTGTTTTTTATTGTAATGTTATGATGTATTTATGCATCTCCGGCAAAACGAAGGCCGAGGCGACATTTTTACTGTTGGGACCTGCAAACAGTCAATTACAGCAATAATAATAATTCAAAATAAAAAGAAAAACTTAAAAAGCTGCTGGAAATCAGACAAACCTGAAACCATTTTGTTCCTGTGGATACAAACCTGAGGCGTGCTCACTGTGACGTCCTCTTTGTCTTTACTCGTCATCGCCAAAGAAGTTGGATCTCTGCTCCTTCTTCAGAGGAAAACTTTATCATTTGTGCGTGAACCACAGACTGAAGCTGGTCAGCTGACAGGAAGCAGAACATGTATCCCTGTGTTTAAAACTGTCTGATAAGACTCTGCTGCTTCCTTCGGTTTGTTAAAAACGATTCTGCTCAGGTGCTGCAGGAGACGTGGACACTTTGGTGTTTGAAGGCTGAGGATGGTGAAAGTTTTGGGGCTGGTTGAAAGCGTCTGCCCCTCCCAGGGGGGGAACTGTGGCTCTTTAAACATTTACTCGAATTTGAATCTTATCAGTTTGACCTTTTTCACATGAAGTAAAGAACTTCAGTGTTGTGTTGTATGTTGTGGAGGCGCCTGCAGCTGTTTAAGCTCAGAGTTAAGAATCAAATGTTTTGCTTCACGTTTGCAGTAAAAAGCTGCAGATTTGACCAAAGTTCCTCTTTAATCTTCAGCTCGATCGGCCCTCTGCTCTCTCCCTCTCTCCTCCTTCTCCTCCCCTTATGCCAATGAGTGGGTGACATCATCGCTAACTCTGATTGGCTGCCGTGGGTGTAGCCTCTCCCTCTGGCGGCCCCTCCCCCCGCACTCTCGCCTCGTCTGCTGAAAGGTGTTTTCAGTGTCTGAGAGCTGCTGCAGGACAAACCGCTCTTTCTCTGCCTCCCTCCACCTCCTTTCTCCGTCTGCTCCACCTTTTCATCGAGCAGGCTCTGAGCGTGCGTTTGAACGGAGGATGGGAGGAACTGAGGGGAAGGCGTGATCCCCGGAGAGTCTGACAGATGGATGAATGGAGGGAAAACAGAAGCACGATGCCGCCGCGCGTCTGCTGAGCCAGCGATTGTTGGCTCCACGCTGGTGAAACGGAGACGCTGCAGTTCTTCTGTCCTTAGCGCGACTGAGGAGCAGGCAGCGTTCCCCTCGGCGTCGGCGCTAAAACTGGGATCATTTCTCTAAACTCACTTTACGTTCTTGTGCGAGTCGGTGGTCACCTGGAAGCTCCTCCTGCTGCAGAGAAGTTGAGGCTCTGAAGTTTGAACCTCTGCGGGCTTGTGTGACTCACTCATAAACTTTCTGCTCCATGTGGACGAGCTCCACCTGAGTCTTCTGTGGAGTTTAATCATGGAGCTTCAGAGCGCCACGGCCGGCCTCCCCGGCCCCCTCGCGCCCGGACCCCTCTCCCCAACTTCAGACTACGGCGGCCCCCTGTCCCCGGGGTCCGGATGCCCCGGCCCGTCTCACAGTCCCAGGCGAGGCCCGAGCCCCAGCCTCAGCCCCGTCAGGGGGTCCAGCCCCGGCCCCGGATTCTCGGGCCAGGCTGCGTTCAACTACAACCAGCTGGAGGGGAGGTTCAAACAGCTTCAAGGTAAGATGAAACAAGCAGCCCTCAGTGTGAGGAGCAGCGCGTGTGGGGGAAGCTGTGTGGGCCGGGTTTAGGGTTTCCTTTAATGCTGTGGGCTGCAGTTTGTTTGCATTTGCACACTTGAAGGGTTGAAACAGTAGAAGGAGCCGTAGGAGCTTTCAGAGCAGCAGAGCTCCAGAGAAAGTAAAAGGAAGTAAAGATGAGTGCGGTCGCGCTGGTGGCCGAGGCGTGCAGGTGTCCTGACTTTATTCATCATTATCACCTCATAATGAAATCAGAGCTGGCTGTGGATGAGTCAGCAGCTTGACCTTACCTCTGCAAATAAACCACGCCTCACGTTCACACACTGATCAGAACTGACGGGCTGACGGTGACCCGCTCGCCGAGGAGCGGCGCGGGGGAGGCGGGGAGGCGGTCCCACACCCACATTTTTTCACGTAGCTGTGAAGTAATGAGGCTGGAGCTCCTCAGCAGGGTGCTGGCCTCCCGGCACACGTGCTGTTTGTCTCTCCTGACTTAAAGCTCAGGAATGCGCCCGTTATTAATCGATGACGCTTAATGTCCCCAAATGAGACCAACAGCTGAAGTTGCTCTGCTTATTTCCAGCTCGACTGGAGCAGCTTTGCATGATGCGCAGCCTGAAATAAGCCTCCTGTATCTCAGGCTGACGTACGTCGGCTCCAGAAACCAAACTGTGTTGTTGTGTTTGCTGTATGTGTGTGAGCTGTGTCGGTGTTTTTCAGTTTACACTGAAGGTTTGGTTTGTACGATGGAGCTGCTTACATGCTCCGAGCTCAGGCTCTTCCCGGGAATGTTGGTAGGAAGTGGGGTGGCTATGTCGGACGGTTGCTGGTTCGATCCCTGACCGCTCCAGTCCGCACAGGAAAGTATCCTGGAGCGAGATGCTGACAGAAATCACTCAGGAGTGGAAAAAGTTCCTGCGTGGAAGCGCGAGTGACGTGTTGTCTGTTGCTGAAGGCGAGCAGAGGCGCTGAGGCGTGTAAACACATTTAACCTCCCGACTCATCGATGGACGCTCGTATCGACGTGAGCCGTTAAAATCGACTCGTCCTTGCACGCACAAACACTTCAGTTAAAAATTAGCAGCAGGCTGAATTTAGCAGAAGGCTAATGGAGCCTCATCGACCCGCTGACGCCCACAAACCTCCAGAGTGTCTGAAAGTAGCTTCCTGGCTGTTTGTTCTTTGTTGGGGAGGGGTCACGCTGAGGTCACGCCGAGGTCACTGAGTCTTTGTGAAAAGACTGTGAAAACATCTGCACTCGAGCACAGACTGTAACACGTGTTACTGATGCACACGCGTGTGTCTGACGTTCAGAGGCTGCTTCATGATTTGTTGATATGATCCGTCGCACTTTGTTTAATCTGACTCGATGTTTACGTGTTAATGCTGGTTTATGTCATTTATCTGGCTCCGCCTACCAGGGCTGACCTTTGACCTGCTCACAGAACCAAATCAAAGACTTTGAGCTTCTGTGAACTCTGACACGAACTTATCAGATGTGTTTTATCTTAAGTGTTGCGCGGCAGGTTGTGTTAGATCAGAGGAAGAATCTAAACATCGAACGGTCCAGGAGGACGTCGACCCTCAGAGAGGTTTGTCAGGTCGTGCTTATGAAGGCATTCGAGCCCGTGTGGGGCTCAGGTGCTTCAGTTCCCAGCGGGGTTATGAGCGTGGAGACAGTCGGCCATGTTTGCTCCAGTTAAGAGGACAGAATAATCATGGAGGGAAGCGAGTCGGCCTGCTGCACAGACTCGTGTTGGTACAGATGTTGGCTGATGTTGAAACGACTCAGGAGAGCAGACGTCGTCATTTTTTTAAAGATTTCATTCAAAGAAAGAAAAATGATCCTAATAAGACGCCTGAACCAGGCAGATGTGAGACGGCGTCTCCGTGACCCCGCCTCCTGACGTCTGTAAATCAAATTTAGGGATCAGTCTGGACGTTTCCCTCCCTGAGAGGGAGGATGGGCGAGCAGAGGATCAATAAATACATGAATATGTAACTGCACTGAATTTAGATGGATGGATGTGATGATGGGACAGAGCAGAGATGAAGGTGTGATTAAAAAGACGGAGAGGTAACAGGAAGTGGTTTTTTATTTACGTTAGCAAAACTTTGTTAGCAGTCGCTCATCAACAGAGCCTGAAAAATGCTCCAGCGGCGCCACCGCCCTGTAAAACCACCAAAACCTGGCGGTCGTCCGTGTCAGGTGGCCTGAGCTTCATTTTAAAACCAGCTCAGTGGGAATAAGAGCGATGCTGATTGGTCGGATGCTGGTCGGTGATGTTTCCAGTTGAGTTTATTTCTGTTGGGAACTGAACAAGACGAGGTTTGATTGATGTTTGATGTGTGGATGAATGACCCAGAAGGAGTCGGGTCCTTTGTTGTGCTCCAGCGGCCGTGCGCGGTGCACGCCGTGGTTCACGCCGGGACTCTAACACGAATGTAGAACAAACGGAGGCTGGCGCAGAGCGGTTACTGTAGCGGCTGTAAAAACCCGCCATCTCCTGAAACGCCAAATCCCTCGGACACGCTCTGCTCACAAAAACAAAACCACCATCCCTCTGTGCTCTCATCATCCCCCTCCCCTCCTCCGTGTCCTGAGTCAGCCAATCAGCACACGTCTCGGTGGTTTGGGATTCCTTGAGCTCTGCGCGGTGGTGGAGGGGGGGATTAGAGGGGGTGGGTGGTGTGGGGAGGGTGTCTAACATGATCCGAGCTCGCCGCCGTCCCTCCCTCTGTGTCTCTAAAGAGAAAGAAAACACCTCGGCCGCCTCATCAATGTTTCATGAGCTTCTGCAGAGCGTCTGCGGTCGCCCCCGCCCGGCCCGCCTCCTACCTCCACCCTCTTAGTGAAATTAAAGGAAGCTCCGCTCGTGAAATTCACACAAAGGCGGGGTGAGATGCGGCCTCGCTCCTCTCCCTCGCCCGTGTCGAGTTGCGTTCGGGAGGACTCGCTGAACCCGGCCCGTGATGCCGTTAGCACAGGATGCTAAGCTCCTCCGGGGCTGTTTCCTGTGTTTCATAAACCAGAGTGTGTTTTCATGGTTGAGTGAATGACACCATCTGATTGGTTGGAAGTAGATTGTGTGACAGTTTCCTGCTGGCCCCGCCCCCGTCACAGATCAAAGGCTGCTGGGTGTGTCGAGTATATCTGCTTTTATTTGATTGCACTGAGATTTTTCCACTCGTACGTTTTTGCAAACAGAAAGATTGAGTGCTGCAAATCTTCGAGGCCGATCCTCGGAGCGTCCGATGATTTAAGATTTAAGAACTTCTCTGTGTGACTGATGATGTGCAAACTCCTCTTTAACTCTACGAAGCCGGAAATTAGATTAAAAGCTCGACAAAAACCAGCTCCACAGATACCACAGCTGTGCAGGGTCTAACACACAAAGCTCGGTGGTGACGACGGACGCAGGAACCAGCGGCGTCGGAGGCGGGAGCAGAATGGAGTGATTGTTGCGAGCCTGAAGGTGACACGAGGAAGCGTCTCAGGACGGAGCTGTGCGCTTCAAGTCTCAGGCCGTTTCCACTTGCAGATCTGCAGCATGAAAGGACTCTTTCATAGGGACGCTCCACTGAGCACGCTCACAGAGGGGGCGGGGCCTGTCTGAGCCCAGAGAGAAAGATGCATAAAAGCTAAAAATAAACAGAGGTGTTTGTTTGTCCACAGCTGCACACAGCTGTTTGAGAAGAGAGAAGTTAACCTCAGACCACAAACCAGCGAGGTCACGGCGCCTCGTCACGGCGCTTCGTCACGGCGCCTCGTCACGGCGCTTCAGATGCTGCTAATCAGTTTCTGAGGGTTTTCTGCGCTCAACCACCGGAAAGCCACATGACTCATCCAGCAGAGCTGCTCTCAGTGAACATTTAAACCACGTTGAGGGAGTGAAGTAAGCGCCAGCTGTAAGAAAACTGAGAGTTTGCTTCTGATTTCCTGAGCTCGAACCTGAAGCTGCTTCTCCAGGTGTTCTCAGGACTCGGGGGCCGTAATCGGACCCGTCTCAGACCACCTCCGAGGTCACGACTGAGCAGCAGTGGAAATAACCCACAGAGTCCTTCATGAACGAGCAGCAGCTTTAAAATCCCTCCAGACTAACAGGAAGCCGTCAGCTGATCTGGAAGCTGCTCGCGGCCCTGCAGCGTTCTCATTCATCAGCTGCAGACGGAGCAGCACATCCACCCGCGACGCCGCCAGCTCCTGTTTTCTTGTGAGCTGATTATTCATTAAACAGCTGGTTAATAATCAGTCATCACAGCAGCTTCAGAGCAGACTCTGGTCTCTGTGAACGTGTTTACAGCCTGTGCGCAGCATCTGCCCCCACGTCGCCTTTACAGCGCCACACCACAGGGACGCCAACCACGGCTTGCATACCCTGGTTCCACAAACCTTAAATTCTCCGTTGCTGATGTAAAATGACAACTTTTGGCAGCACGCCATGACCTCGTGACCTCCCAGCACGGAGCCGGCGCCTCGTCTGGGACAGTTGTAGCTTCAGAGTTGTTGAACCAGGCGTCGAATGTTTTGTGTTGTCGATTATTCATGTGAAGCCGACGTCATTACAGAAGGTTTTAGGACTCGTATCAGTCCGGTCATGTGACCACTAACCACACGTCGTGTGAACGCGGCCCGGCCGTGCACGAGTCTGCGAGCACGGGGCGCTAAAACAAGTTCAAGGATTCATGACTGTCATTAGGGAACAGAACGAAACGGAGGTCTGAGTGCGATTCGAATCATTAAACGTCAGAATAAAAGTCATCAAAACAAAAATATAAATTTGTTAAATGTAAAAAACGACCCGTTAGCTAAACGTGATCTACACGTGATCTCCCAGCAGCAGTCAAACTGACACAAACAGGAAACGGAGCTGCTTTCAAAGTAAAAGTCACACCTCTGGAAACATGTTAGCCGCAAGCAATGGGGCAGAGCTTTTACTTTGAAGGCGAACGTTCTCTGGTTTTACTGCTGCTCCGTGCCTCGTTGGCGAGCGTTTGCAGACAGGTTGGCGACCCGTCGGGGAACACGTGATCCCTCAGCGGCGATGTCACGTGACCTCGGGGAGGAGCAGCAGCTCGCTCGTGACCCAGTCGTCTCCGACTTATTTCTCATCGATAATCAGGGTGATTGATCCTGACGGCTTCGTCAGCGCTACAGCGCCGACCAATACTTGGAGCCACACATCCGGGCGCCGCGGTGAAGCTTCTGTAATGAAGGGAAAGTTGATTTATATCGACGGCGTGCATTTCCTGGCGTCCGACGGCGCAGACGGCTCTGCTCGTGAGCTCGGCTTTGTTTGTGGGTGACAGCGGCGCTGAAAAGCCTCGCCGGCGTTTAGAGAAAGAGAGGAAGGAGGAAGGCATGGAGTCTTTATTCAGCTGTCAGCGTGACGGGAACAGCATGCCGCACAAACGTGCACACACACACAAACGTGCACAAACGTGCACACAAACGCACACACACACAAACGTGCACAAACGTGCACACACATGCACACACACACTCCTCGTGCCTATGGTACGACAGCTTTTCTCCGTGCCCCTGGTACACTGCGCAGAAACACTTTGCCACACACACACACACACACACACACACACACACATACACTCTTCTTTGTGTGTCTTTAGTGTTGTCGGGCGAGCAGGTGTGGGAATGAGACTTAGTGATTTCGTAAGCGTGTGTTTTGTCAGTGATCTTATCTCATCTGTTGTGTAATGACCTGCTGCAGGAATGTGAGTGTTTGAAGGGTTTGGCTGCTCGGTCAGAGCCGGCGTGTTGCCTCGAAGGTCAGACTGCGTGTAAGGAATCCGTGCCGCCGTTGGCTCGGCGCGAGGAGCCACAGAGACGTTAATCAGACGTTAAACGTTGGGTCATTAGAGGACTCGTCGTTTATTTGACTTCTCGCAGAGCAGGATGTTCATGCACGACCTGAAGGATCAGCTTCAGCTGCGAGTTTGGACTCAAATCTAAACACAGGCAGGATTTTTGGATTTGGTCCTGAGCTGAACTTCCAGAGGATGTCATCGTGAAGAAACAGGAAGTTAATGCAAGAGTTATTACGATCCACTGATGGTTGTCTGTCATACACAAACATACACGCAGCACGAGTGCTGATAACTGATTCATTCTTCTGCAGACGTGCACACGCCTCAGATGATCCTGAAGCACGAAGCATGAGGCTAAAACTGAAAACGCCTCATTTTATAAACACAGAAAACACGCAACGGCCTGCAGCAACAAAAAAATGGGAAAAATAAAGTTTTGGAAAAGGAGACGACGTCTGAGAGGAAGCAGCCGTTTCTAAATCTGTCAGAGCAGCAAACAAACGATTGTTTCAGCGTGTTTGCGTCTCTAACATCCTGAGCTTTGGCTTCCTCAAACTCCCAGATAAGTTTCCTTTAAAGGCCGTTATCAGGTGTGTTTTTGAACCTGAATAGTGAAGAAGATTAATGAAGTGCGTTCATAACGACCTGAGATCAAGCCGACCGCTCACAGACGCTCTCGGACTCTGAGTCCTGCGACTAAAGATAATAAAGTGTTTTTAACTCGAGCTGGACCGAGATTACTGCTGCTAAATAAGGACTGAAGCACTTTAGAAGATTTGAGTCACCGAAGGTTAAAGTTCGAGTTTGTCGACAGTTTCTGCTAAAAATCAGACAAACGGTCGGCGTGAACGTCCCGGCGAGGGGCGGAGAAACGAGCTGCATCTTGTTGGCGTTCTGCTCGGTGACATGAAGTCATCGTCACGGATGAAAACGAGGGTCGGCTCATCGACGTGAACCGTTAACATTCCTGAGAAAACACAACAGCAGCGATCAGGAGAAGCTGGAACAGGAAGTCCGGCTCTAAGGCGGGGCTAAGGTCTGCTGTTTGGAGATGGACTGAGCGTGCTCAGTGGCTCTGATGGGCAAAGCAGTGAAACGGCACAGCGTCCTCTCTGAGAAACACCGTTCACAGGAAAGGTGGGGCCATGGCGTTGGTTGTGATTGGACAGTTCGGACGGTTCCCGTTTCTAACAGCGGCGTCATCTCTGCGTTTTCCGTCCGAGGAGACGAGCTCGCCGTATAAAAAGGTCTCAGCGTGTTGTGCTGCTCACGAGACGCTGCAGCTCAGCAGCAGGAAGCGTCTCCTCATCGGCCTCGTGACGTCAGGAACCCAACGGTCCAACGACCTCCTGACCGATTCGAGTTCTCGTCGCAGAAACACGGTGGTGGCTTCCTGTGCTGCAGGTGCACTTCCTGATGATGGTCCTCACCTGAGTAAGAAGGGGACAGCGGTGAAGATGAGTTTGCACCGGCGTGGACGGGGATAGCCGCGATCCGTCCTGCCTGGAGGCGGCGCTGAGTCGGCGCCACATATGGCCTCGGTCGGTTTAACGGTCGATAATCAGCCTGTGTCCTCGCCTCTCAATGCTCCTCTGTCCCCAAATCTGGCTCGCTTTCCCCTCCTCACGGGAACACACTGCCGCTCTGTGTCACATCAGCCATTCAGGCGGAAGGAGAGGGCGCTGTGATTGGATGACAGGCCCCAGTATTGTGCGCTGTGATTGGCTGCCAGGCTCCTGCTGTCTGAGTTTCTGTGAATGAAGGTTTTAGTTTTCTGCTGAACGTCTGCACTCGTTAACACACAGATGCATGCACATGCAGACACACACACAGATGCACGCACATGCAGACACACACACACAGATGCACGCACATGCAGACACACACACACAGATGCACGCACATGCAGACACACACACAGATGCATGCACACGCAGACACACACACACACACATGCACGCACAGATGTTGCACAAAATGAGATCAAACACCTGCAGAACAAACCTGACCTGCAGGTGAGTCTGTGCCGTCAGACACAGGTGACGGTTACCTGCCTCGTTCACACACCTGAGCACAGACAAACTGGGAGTTCCTCCTGTTGTGTGGAGGTTAAGCAGCAGTGATCGGGGCTTTGTGCGGCCCTCAGGTGTCTGTCAGGTGACTGCGTGCAGGCGTCACCTCCAGGTGCTTCATAAGGTCGCCACCCTCGATGTGAGAGACGACCTGAGCGCTCAGGTGATGAAGGAGAGGGAAGTTTGAAGCCAGAGTTGCATCATGGAGCGGATCTGCTGAATGTAGATCCGTGTGGATCCGTGTGCTGTGGATCCGTGTGCTGTGGATCCGTGTGAGTCGGGCAGCGGCTTTTAGGATCAGAGCTGAGCTGCAATCAGCCGCTGCAGGAAGGACTCGCAGACTAAACCGAGCTTCTGCCGGCTTGTTTCTGTTGCTCTCAGTAGTTCCGACCTCCACACTCGCTCACGGGGGATCCTCTGAGGCCTCCGCTTCCTGTGGGAGATCAGGAATGCTGGAATCCTGGAAGTGTGTGTTTTGACAGGGTTATACGATCGTGCGTGTTTGGGAATGTCATACGATCCGTCAGGATTGGCCTGGATATGGAAACGCAGGCCTGTGTGTGTCAGAGCCTCTGTGTCTCTCTGTTAGTGGAAACAGATGTTTGATGTGTTCGGCCTGTCTGACGCTCGCCGCCGCCGCCTCGAGACATTTTCACGTTAAACGTTCCTTGTGGCCATTTTGGTGAAACCTTTGTAAACGTGATGAAGCTCGTGTGGAGCGGATCAGTCAAAATATGGCAGTTTTATAAATTTATTTATTTCTTACAGTTTATTTCTGTTACATTTCTGTAACATTCACACATTTGTGACTCACGTTAGTTAAACTTTCTTCACTGAAGCTAATCTGAGCTTTTTATCTCTGCATCACATCGTGTGCGTGTGTGTGTGTGTGTGTGTGGTCATAGTTGCATAGAAAGCTTCATTAGTCATGACTGGATGAGGGGAAAGCAGTAAAAACAAAAGTAAGCGCTCAGACATTTCCTAAAAAATCCCCTCCATCACGCCCACGTGACGATAAAGAAACGATTGATTCCCGCTGAGACACACACACACACACACACACACACACACACACACACACAGACACACACACACACACACACACACACAGACACACACACAGACAGACACACACACACACACAGACACACACTCTCTCGGGGGAACGCAGCCGGCATGTTTCCTGTGCTCGTTTCTCGCAGCCTGAAAATAAAAAGCTGTCGTGTTGACCGCGACCATGACGGCAGGTCGGGACGATGATGATGATGATGGCGCTCGTTCTTCATCATGGATGTTGTCTGAATCTTCAGGACAAACGTTTTGTC
The DNA here is from genome assembly GCF_056152115.1 of Neolamprologus brichardi. Taxonomy (NCBI): domain Eukaryota; kingdom Metazoa; phylum Chordata; class Actinopteri; order Cichliformes; family Cichlidae; genus Neolamprologus; species Neolamprologus brichardi. The sequence continues at coordinate 1,188,654 of NC_142116.1, read as the reverse complement.
CGTTCTGTCCTCTCATCCTTCACTTCCTCCTCTCCTCCGTCCTTTCCTTTCTTCTTCTGTCGTTTCCTGCAACTTTTCCTCTCTTCATCTTTTTTTTAACATTTCAAACTATTTCATATATATTAATATAATAACATTAAATACATAAATAATCACTGACAATTATGATAATGATCATATTATTAGCTCTTTATCTTTCTTGGCTTGCTTCCTTTCCTCTCTTTCACCCCTGCTCTTGCTTTCACTTCCTCTCCTCTTGACTCTTATCATTTGAACTCAGAATGCTTTTATTTTATTTCCTTGTTTCCACCTTTTTTCTTTCTTCTTTCTTTCTTGTCCTTGTTTGTTTCCTCTTCCTCTGGTTTCCTCTTCTCTCTAATCCTTTCCTTCCTTGCAACCTTTGCTCTACATTTAATCCCTGCTAAGATCCTCTGCTTACGTTTATTATCTTTCTTTTTATGTATTTTATTTATTTATTTATTTTTTATCTACTTTTTGAGCATAAAACATTTTCAAATCTCGGACGAACGCCACGAACGCCGTCATGAGCTCACGTCGACCTCGACTTCCCATCGTGATCATGTTTATGAGAGCGCCGCATTCACACGATGATACGAGCAGTGATGCGCCTCACATGATGCTCATGCTCTACATTCCTGTGTGTGTGTGTGTGTGTGTGTTCCTTTTGTCTCAGTGGGGACGAATCACGCCATGCCCCTGTCTGGTTTGTGTGTACTTCCTCAGGCTCAGGTTAAGGTCATCCTCTAATTGTGTGTGTGTGTTATTGACCCGTCCATCAATACACCACTGTCTGTCTCCTGCAGGCCTAATGAAGCACACACAGCTGCTTCTTGTGTGCTCAGCAGTATCTGTGAGGAAACTGAAGCCTGTGACATTGACTTCTGCTGTGTGTGTCTGTCAGGGTGAGATTGTGTAGCTTTGCGTTAGCAGATCGTAACACTGCGTTTACCTCGGGGCCTCCCGTCACCTGAAATCACTTGGCGTGAAAAGAATTACAGACATTTGTGAAATTTGCAGGAAAATCTGCAAAAAACTGTAAAAATAATGGTTTTTCCTGAAGCTCGTCGTGAAAACGAACATTTAAAGAATCCGTTTGTTGAAATTTACGTTAAAATGGTTGAAAGTGTTTGGCCACGTTCACACTGTGAAGACAGATGTTCTCAGTCCCAGGTGTAGAAGTCGGGCAGCGAGCCGAGCAGGCTGCCCTTACTGGATTTGAGCGTGGTACCGGACGCCGCCGCTGCACCAGGTCGGTCTGGGAAGTTTCTTCCCTCCGAGATATTGCGCGATCAGCTGATTTATCGTGGAATGCGGGAACGTTAGAGCGAGGTAGCCGAGTGCGTAAAAGCTCACATTAACATCAGCATGCTGGGAGCTTCATGGCTGAGCAGCACTCTGAGTGGTCCAATCAGAAGAGAGAAGACTCCTTAAAGGGGCGGGGACTAAATGTTTGAGGGTTGTTTCTAGGAGCTCGGGTGCATTTCCTGCTAAAACTCAAATAAAACCAAATAAAAGCAGACCTGCTGTTTCCCTCAAAGATTAGACACAAAAGCATTCCCAGGAATGCAGCCGGGCGGGAACGCTGTGACTGTTGGCAGCCCGCGAGAGTATTCGAGTATTTCTCATAACTGGAGGTGAGCAGTGTTCAAGGCAAACGACACGAGCAGCGTTGTACCGAAAGTGTGTGTGTGAGTGTGTGTTCATAGCTTTGTGGGACCAAAATCCACGTTTAAGACTGAAAATGTGGTTTTAGTGTCAGGTTACAGTTAATGTCCCCACAAGATATGAATACCCAACGTGTGTGTGTGTGTGTGTGTGTGTGTGTGTGTGTGTGTGTGTGTGTGTGTGTGTGTGTGTGTGTAAACACATTTTCCTGCTGGGACGAGCATCTGCTGCTTTCTGAGCACAGGAAGGGGAAGCCCCAACATGAACACACACACTCTGCAGTAGGAAGCATGAAGATGGAGATAAGTCGCTCGGTTCTCTCGGCGAGTTTAACTCATGTGACGATGTCTCTCGTGCAGGAAACAAACGTGCCTTAAAGAACTCTAAGCGGTCCGCCCTGAACCTGTGCAGGCAGCGGGGCCACGCTCCATCTGCAGACACTACACCTCTGCTACACCCAAACATTTAGGCGAATGATGCAGATGTTCTGAATGCACCAGCTGACCGCCGGCCCGATGAAGCCACGGCTTGCAGCGCCGCTCGCTCTGTGAAAACTTTGATGATGACCTCAGCCTGACTCCATGAGAGCAGCCTGCAGTGTGATTGGCCGCTGACACTTTGGTGTCACTTCATGCTACAGTTCGTACAGGATTTTAGTTTTTCTACCACAGTGACGATACGGTGCGGTGTGAGGGGTCGTTTGGCTTCTTCAGTTTAGTTTCTGTTGACTTTCAGAGTGTTTGTCAGATCCAGATGTGGATCCGTTTCGATGTTTCTCATCCCGACCTCACAAATGTGCATCAGAGTGAAACGGGAGAGGCCGGGAGGCGTCGTCACGAGTGCCCTCGGAGAGCGGAGGGTGTTTCCAGCCTTTCCAGCAGTCAGAGCGCAGATGGCTGTTTGCTGTTCTCAGCGCCGATGTTCTTGCAGTGAGGGCGGCGTTGAAGTGTTATCAGCTGCATTGTTGTGGTTTTATCTCTGGAACAAATTTACATTTTGCTCACTGAAGCTGCAGCTTCCATTTAAAAAGGCTCATTCGATCCGATCTGAGCCTTAAAGCCAGAAACCGGCAGATTTCATAGATTTGTGCAGACTGTTTGTTCCGGTCGTCCTCGTTGCTTCTTCCTGTTGATATCTGGGCAGTCGTAGACCTCGTGGCGTCTTCCAGCAGCTCCAGTTTGATATCGGAGCGTCTCCGCTGAAGGCCATTCAACACTGAGGCCATTGTCCTGCTGCAAAATAACAACACAGCGCGAAGGTCGCGGATTTGTGTGAACGTTTGTTGGACTGGGCAAATCTTATCGGCCCAGATTCCCTGCAGAGGTCAGGCTGAGTTCAGTGCGAGGTGACGTCTGTGCGACTGTAAAGGTGGACGACTCGAGGAATCTGTCGGTGCCTGTTATCTGTGGGAGTGACTTTAACCACCGACTGCAGACGTTGTACAGCGATGATGCGAGACGTTTAAAATCTGCAATCATTCAAAACCGACCTGTTTGATAACGGGTCAGAGAGGCCACGCCCCCCACAGTTCCGCAGGTGTTTTTTTGGTGTTAAAATGTGGCATGCTATAGTGTCAGCCGGCTGTGACCTTTGACCTCTGTCTTCACTGCTTGAATCCTCACAGTGAGTTCAGAAGTCAGCGGCGTGTGAAAGCACGCACAGAGCAGCTGTGGGTGGAGGATGTGTGGGTGTGGGTGTGGTGCCAGTTGTGAAACTTCCTCCTGTGACCTCCTGAGTTCACGCGCCGCCGTGTTCGAGCTGCAGCGACAGACACGTGTGACGAAGAGCTCGTTAAACAAAAGCTGAAACACGCTGCAGCTCTGTTGTACGGAGTAGACCGTAGATTATTATGAAGTGCCACTCATGCAAAGCCACTTTGTCCAGTAGAATAGATGGTAGGTGAGGGATAAATATGTAAATATGTGCTTCGATCGACTCGAGCGAAACCGTCTGGTCACAGATGTCGTCGACTGAAGATCCAAAAACTGGAGGCTGATCCTCGAGCTGTCCACTAGAAGATAAATGTGGGTCGATCTGTGTGTGTGTGTGTGTGTGTGTGTGTGTGTGGGCGATAACAATAACCAGCAGGCTCGTGGGAAATAAACTCTGCTGCAGGTGCGAGCCATCAGGCGACACTTCATCTGTGTTTGTGTGAGCACAGAGTTCAGGTTCAGTCTGCTTTATCCAACACAGGAAAACACACACTCACGTGTGTTTTTATATCCTTGTGGGGACATCACCCTAACCATCAAATATGAACGCCTGACCCTAAACCTAACCATAACCACATTGTCTGAAAAATACCAGGATGTTGGTCCCCACAAAGATATGTAAACACACGCACGTGTTCACATCCGAACCCTGCAGAGACGAGCAGGACGCTCGGAGACTCCTGACTGATTATCGTGTCTCTCTCTCTCTCTCTCAGATGAGCGTGAGGCGGTGCAGAAGAAGACCTTCACTAAGTGGGTGAACTCCCACCTGTCCAGAGTTTCCTGTCGGATCACCGACCTCTACATGGACCTGAGGGACGGACGCATGCTCATCAAGCTGCTGGAGGTCCTGTCGGGAGAGAGACTGGTGGGTTACGTCGCTGTCAGGGCTTTTATTTTGAAGGAGTAGCAGAAACTGAGTCACGGTGGTGCGGTGGGTCACTGGGACGAAATATTCCATCAGCAGCTTCATAAAAAACATCATACGTGACCTGAACTAATCATCGGGTGACTTTAATGTGACTAAATATTAGAAACACTCACCAAAGCACCGAAGAGACGTTGGACTTCTTCTCTTATTTTTTTAACCCACTTTGGGTCATTCGGGTCTGAACAAATCGTGAAAATAAGCGAAAGACTTTCTGCTTTTCAGCCGTTGTCCACCTTGTAAAATGTCTCTGATGTTTGTTAACGTGCAGATGGAGGTAAACTCCTCGGCTCTGGCTGATGAAACCGTTCATGGTCAAAAGCTCTGTGCTGTCCTCGCTGCGCAGCAGCAGCTGCCGGGCGTCTCCGCTCTCCCCCTCGTCTTATCTAAAACGTTTATTCCTTCTCCGTGGAGATGAAATGAGGCGTTTATGGCTCTGGCAATCATTAACCTTCCTCTGCCTGCTTCACTTCAAACCACATCGGCTTCCAGCGCTCTCGTTTCTGTTCTGGTCGAGCTTTTTTTAAACGGATGTGCGTCATCGGCGGCGCCGCGTACACGTCACACCAAATATATAAAAGCAGCAGGGCGACTCTTTAAGACGCCAGCAGAGGATAGAGAGGAGATGATGATGATCAGCAGCTTAGTATGATTCAAAGCTCATAATAATCCTTCTTTCTCTTATACTGAGCCTCAGTGCTGCCCCTCACTTCATCATCTGTCTGAACCACCAGTTTTAGCTCCTCCCCCTTTTAAGACAACCTGTTTCTTTTTCACAGATGTTGCTCAGAGCACGCTGAACTGCTTTTATGTCGAATCATCCCACGAATCCATAAATCCGGGTGAACGTTAAACAGTCGAAGGTGTTTCTCGAGTGTCGGTCTGTCGGCCTTCCTGCTGTATTCTCCTCACGCTCGCATGACGTTGAGTCACTCAGACTTTCCCAGTTTCACCCCCGGACTCTGACTTCCGACGCTACAAGCCAAATCACCCCCCTCCTCTTCTTCTTCTGTCTGTCGAAGCTCTTCATCTCTGACCTCCTCTCTCGCTCTGCTGTCATCCAGCTTTGTCTCAACCTGTCAAACACACACGGAGAGGAAACGCAGTCCGACTTTCCTCTGTTTTCACCTTCTGTTCGGTGAGGAGGATGTTGGAAACGGAGAGATGGTGACGTGTGAAGCAGGCTGGGTGGAGGATGGGGGGGTAACGGTGGTAGATGGGGCATTTGTGCGGGGGGGGGTTGAGTTGTGAAAGGAGTCATTGAGTAACTTCAGGGTTTACATGCAGCCAAACGCCTCCAGAAGCAGCAGAAGAATCTGCGAGCGAGCGGCTGCAGAGGCCGAGCAGCAGCAGGCCGAGCTGTGCACGGCTTCAGTCTCTGTGCTTACAGTGAAGTCCAGCTTCAGCGTGGCCCACAGCAAAGACGCGTGCACAGTTTCCTGATGTTAGCCTGCTCAGCGACAGCGTCTGTTAGCTTATTTCAGACGTGACATGTGCGATAACATGGAAGTTTGAGCCACACGTGCAGTTTCAGCTGCGTGTGCAGCGACATCTGGCTTTGCATCGCATGCTGGGACGTCCAATCAAGCACAGCCCCGCCCACCTGCTGGTCCCAGCGGTCAGATTACGAGGCTCAGAAAAGGCACCGTTAAAGGGGGAGGAGCTAAAATGGCTTGTTTCAGTTAGCTGATAAACTGCATGAACCCGTGTCAGACACAGAAGGATTATTTTGAACTATAAATCATGCTGAGCCGCTGTGGATGAGCACACGTGTAGACGAGCACGGCTCGAGGGAGAGATGAATTTGGAGAAATCTGAAATCCTGTGGTCAGAGAAAAATGTCAGAAATGGTTTAAAATTGGTTGCATTTGTTTAAGAAATGACTCAGTTTGAATGGAAGGAATTCGTTGGGACTATTTTCAGAGGCGGATTAATCCACACCGCGTGTTGTTTCCTGTAGCTGGATGATAATGAGGGAACATGTCAGAGTCCCGCAGCAGGATCGCTGATGTTTTCTGGGCAGCGTTTGGTAGTGGGATGCGTTTTTGTTGGACCGTTGCAGCATTGTGTTATAAAAAACATCCATCACCGTCCTCCTCACTCCACTCTGAGGGGGCGTTTCAGGCTTGGCTCAGGTCCTATTTGGGTAAAGGTTTCCAATCAGCCTCACCGCAGTCACTCACAGCACAAACAGGCCGCCCCCGTTTCATGACACGGCGCGATGCTCCAGCCTGAAAGCCGCTCCAACCTTCTCTGCGTGGAAATTCCCACTCTGGGAATGATGGAGGTGAAATGGTTTGTTTTCATGGCTGAAGGTGCTGATGAGCGTCAGCGTGAGGTGACCCGTGAGGTGGTTGGATTTGTGCCGTCCCTCCCTCTGGTCCGAGTCCAGGTCCTGAATCACGGAGCGACTTTGAGCCGCTTGTGTCCGTGTGAGAAACGTCTGCGGTGTTATTGTTGGCCTCTGTCCCGCTGTGTGTGTGCTGCAGGATGTAACGTGGCTGCTCTGACATTTATTTTATCATCGACTTCTATTTGTCCTGTGTTTAGTTTATATTTCGGGATTTCATCCAAATTTAAACATCGGCTTCCTGAATTTGTCAGAGCCGTCCGAGAGGCTCGCTTTCAGCACGCTGTTGGAAATAAACCAACACGAGAGTTTAAATGTTGAAAACGTCCATGAAACACAGGCAGGTGTGCACAGCCTCACCTGAGTCAGCTGGAGACTCCGTGATGTCACAGCATCCTGAGAGCAGCGAACTCCTGTTTCTGATGTCACATTCAGCTCGGGTGGAGTCGCGTCCGTTTGTTGTGCGACAGCTGAGCTGTCAAACATCTGGCTGATGATTCGGGGCTGATGCTCGACAGTAAACTGGGTTATCGCGGCGTTAAATCATCCTGTAAATCCTTCGGTCATAATCACAGCCGAGTCCTCCTCATTCGGCGTCTTCTGCTCCGCCAGCTGGGAAACCGAGGCTCACGGGCGTTCCACGACCGCGGGCACGCTGGGCTCAGTTTCCTCTCCGGGACAGGAATCACCTCACCTGCACAGTTTCATGGGTGAACTGCCCACAAACAGCCCAGGATGATCCAAATCAATTCTGTAATTAGAGCATCAAATCCATAAAACCTCAAATTTGCAGTCAGATATGATTTAAAAAACACCAAATCATCACGATCATAAAGCTTCAAGCCTCAGATTTAGTTTGAAAATGAATCGAAATCATCAACAAAGATTCTCTGATCATTCTCTGACCCCGCCATCTCTTTTTAAAAGCTGCTCATCAACCAAAACTAACGCAAATATAGAAACTTATACAGCAGAAATGCCCAAAGTGCTCCAGAGTCCAGCATGTGTGATGTCCTCAGATCTCCTGTCTGTCGCTTGGCGATCGCGGACGTTTCAAGCCATGATCTGTAAATCTGTGACGTTTCCAATTTTAGGGATATAAACTCAAGACAGCAGCGCAGCTGCAGCGTGAAGCAATAAATAGATGATAAAACAGAAAGTGTCCGTTTGAAAGCGTTCAGCTGTGTCTGCAGCTGTTCACACACGGCGCCCTGACGCGGTTCACGGTTTCTGGTTTCTGCGGGTTCTTTAAAAAAAACCTCACTCCTGTTTTTGTTGTCGTTTCAGCCGAAACCCACGAAGGGTCGTATGAGGATCCACTGCTTGGAGAACGTGGACAAGGCGCTGCAGTTCCTGAAGGAGCAGAGGGTTCACCTGGAGAACATGGGCTCCCACGACATCGTCGACGGAAACCATCGCCTCACTTTGGGCCTCATCTGGACCATCATCCTCCGCTTCCAGGTAACAGGCAGCTGAGCAGGTTTGCATCCCAACAATTTTTCAGTTTTCAATTGTGAGACCGAAAAAGTCTTATGTGCCATTTTGCATCCCAAAACACTTCATTACAGTCATCCCTAACACTAAAGAGATCCACTGTGACCGAAGTAAAGCTGGTGTTTTAAATCCATGGGGACAAACGACACCGTTTACGTCCGTCTGTGATTTTGTGTCCTCAAAACTTTTCAGTTTTCAATTGTGAGACAGAAAAAGTCTTATGTGCCATTTTGCATCCCTAAAATAATGAAGCGCTTCCTCTGTTGAACCTTCCACCTCGATGCTGCTGAGCAGGTTTGCAGCTGAGCAGGTTTGCAGCTGAGCAGGTTTGCATCCCAACACCAGACTGGGTCATCACCTGCTAGTGTGGTGTGTCTCTTTTTTGGGCGCCATTTTGCATCCCAAAACACTTTAAGTCAGGGTTCATTACAGTCATCCCTAACACTAAAGAGATCCACTGTGACCGAAGTAAAGCTGGTGTTTTAAATCCATGGGGACAAACGACACAGTTTACGTCAGTCTGTGATTTTGTGCCCTCAAAACTTTTCAGTTTTCAATTGTGAGACAGAAAAAGTCTTGTGTGCCATTTTGCATCCCTAAAATAATGAAGCACTTCCTCTGTTGAACCTTTCATCTCGATGCTGCTGAGCAGGTTTGCATCCCAACGCCAGACTGGGTCATCACCTGGTAGTTTCGGTGACACTGTCTGGTGTGTCTCTATTTTTGGGCGCCATTTTGCATCCCAAAACACTTTAAGTCAGGGTTCATTACAGTCATCCCTAACACTAAAGATAACCACTGTGACCGAAGTAGAGAAGCTGGTGTTTTAAATCCATGGGAACAAACGACACCGTTTACGTCCGTCTGTGATTTTGTGTCCTCAAAACTTTTCAGTTTTCAATTGTGAGACAGAAAAGGTCTTGTGCCATTTTGCATCCCTAAAATAATGAAGCACTTCCTCTGTTGAACCTTCCACCTCGATGCTGTTTTGCATCCCGTAGGATTTCATCCAAAGACTATTTTGCATCCCATAATACACCGAGTATATTCTCGCACACACGTTGAACCAGTTATTGACACGAGATGCAAAATGGCAAATCTGACACCTTTAATATTACAATTTATTTCACATAGAAGTGAACATTATGCTATGAAAGCACTGCTACACTGGAAACTATTCCATTAATACGATTATAAGTAGTGAGTTTAAAAACCGTCATATTTTGCTGCAAACTGACGAGTAAAATGTAAAATGCTCACTTCATCCGTCACAAACCAGGCGACCGTTTGTTACCTTCAGACTCGTTAAGCACAATGAGGTGAAATCCGAAGCCCGGCTCTTCCTGTGACGTGGTGTTACTGTATGCTGACGGTCGATGTCACTGGGACAGCGAACAGTTGGGTGAAAAGGATTTAGCTTTTATAAGCTGTGAGGATTAAAAAACGATGTTTAAATCCTGCGGTGGAGGAGCGAGTGCAGACCGATAGCAGGACCACAGTTGGTTTCATATACGCATCAGCTGCGCTCGAATCGTTCAAGCTGTCGGACTCAAACTGATGGACGTCCATCAATGAAGGTGCGATGGTTACGTCTGTGGGCTCGTGTGTCTTTGTAAGGACACGCTGAGGTTTTCTGGTTTGAGGACGTTTCTGTTCAGCACATTTTGCGTACTTTGGCTCATCTTTAAAAAGCTGTGAGAGTCCTCGGCGTCGGTTTAACCCTAAAGCTGCTTCTTTAAACTGTGCGCCTCAGATCCAGGACATCAGCGTGGAGACGGAGGACAACAAGGAGAAGAAGTCGGCCAAAGACGCTCTGCTGCTCTGGTGTCAGATGAAGACGGCAGGGTGAGTCCTTCGGTTCCTCTCCTGAAAGTTTCCTATACGACTGCGCGGACTGTGATTGGCTGTGGGTCCAGGGAGGCGGGTCGATTCAGCTCACTGAATCCCACCCAGCACGTTGATGTCATTGACATGGTTAGATGGATTTATGGTGATTTCTTCTTTGCAGATATCCTAATGTCAACATCCACAACTTCACCACCAGCTGGAGGGACGGGATGGCCTTCAACGCCCTCATCCACAAACACAGGTGGGGCTCGGCCTGCTGCAGGTGCTGCGCAGGTTCGAGAGAAACCCGGCACACGCTTCTCCGAGTGGAGAAATCTGACGTTTGATGGAAACACTGGCGTCTGCTTAATCGCATTTTTAAAAAACAGATGAATTAAGAGGAACTCTCTCCACGAAGACGAACACGCCAACATCACAGCAGGAGCTCGTGGGAGTTTTTACCGCGCGTCCTTCAGAGCTCGTTAAGATTTAAAACCTTCCTTTCTTTAGTTTATTAGGTGTGATGTACGCAGGCTTCTACAAAACGTTCACTTGTGGACAAACTTGTTTTTGTTTAAACATCTAATCCTGATGGAGGGAGGGCGAAAACATAAAGAATAAAGTTCCGTCACAAAAAGAGAGATGAGACGAAAACATCCTGATGAAGAAGGAAGGCAGCGTCTCGTTAACAGTACCGAGGTCAGACGCAGCGTCCTGTTCTGACTGCTTCAGACAACCCATCAGTGCCTTCCTCTCCTCCAGGCTGATGTTGCATGCTGGGACCTTTGCATTGCTGAGACAGGCTGCACAGCATCTTACTATGTTGTGTTTGCAGCCATTCCCCACTTCTGTGAATGGTACTCAGTAGGGCTGCACGATTTTGCATAAAATGAGAATCACGATTTTTTGGCTTAGAACTGAGATCACAATTCTCTCACGATTTTCTTTTCCAATATAAATATTTATTGCACTTATTAACTGCACATCAACTTCGTAACAGTTGAGACTGAACATAAAAACAATAAATAAACATAAAAACAACAAATGTCTCACGTTTTGCCGCAAAATGTTGTGCTGCTTGAAATTCCGTCTCCACCGTTGCTCGACACTGCGTGTATAGAGCAGGTAGTGCAACAATAGAAAAACTGTTGCGGGACGGCACTGTGTAGCGTTTGTCTAGGGTGTTGATCGTTTTCCTAAATCCCTCGTTTTGCACAGTGTTGATGGAGCCATATCTTTGGTCAGGTGATAAGTGATAGCCTCCGTAATTTCTTTGTGCCTGCGGGAGTTCGACGGGTATAGGGAAGCGCTGTATAAGGTTCCCGTTATTGATGTTTGGGTGGTTGACCGGGACGGATTTTCTCCTGTCACTTCCTCGTCATCCCTGACGTGCTCTCCGTTGTTTTTTCCTGCTAATTTTAGCAGCCAGCTTCTGTATCACGTGGTATAAGGCTCCGCCCTCGTCATTTGTTGAGCAGGAAGAGTGAGCGCTTGTTTTCATGCAGATTACGTCCCGGATCAAAATGCGGTACAATCGTCGTCGTCTTTTTCTTTTTTTTTCTTTTTTTTTCTTTTTCTTTTTTTTTTTAAATCGTTGTCATTTGGAAATGAGATCGCGATTTTCTAACGATTAATCGTGCAGCCCTAGTACTCATAAATCACGACGATTTGCATATCAATGATCATAAACTGACCTCACAGCCCATTCTGTCCTTAGTTCCTCGGGTTCACGCGTTGCTTCTCGCCTGCAGTTTATCGACACCAAGATGGCAACAGCAAAAAATCTGAGCTTCCTAATTCATCCAGACGACTCGAGCTAATGTGCTGAACTCTGACAGGGATCATTTTAGCCTGGACGCCATCAGCGTGTGACGATGTAGAGCTGGAATCACGTCACCTTTTGACCTTTCTCCTTCTGTCTCCGGTCTGCAGACCCGACCTGATCGACTTCGATAAGCTGAAGAAATCAAACGCTCACTACAACCTGCAGAACGCCTTCAACCTGGCCGAGCAGCACCTGGGCCTCACCAAGCTGCTGGACCCCGAGGGTAAGCCACGGCGCGCGCGTGCACACACACACACACACACACACACACACACACACGACATGTTAAATCTGTGCTCTTCATGCTCGTGTGCAGACATCAGTGTGGACCACCCTGACGAGAAGTCCATCATCACCTACGTGGTCACCTACTACCACTACTTCTCCAAGATGAAGGCGCTGAAGGTGGAGGGCAAGAGGATCGGGAAGGTGACGACGACTCTCGTTAAACACTTCCTGTCCTGAAATATACCGGACGTTAAGCTCACGTTGGTTTTTTCCTTTCAGGTTCTGGACAACGCCATCGAGACGGAGAAGATGATCGAGAAGTACGAGTCTCTGGCGTCCGACCTGCTGGAGTGGATCGAACAGACCATCATCATCCTCAACAACAGGAAGTTCGCCAACTCTCTGGTGGGAGTCCAGCAGCAGCTGCAGGCCTTCAACACCTACCGCACCGTGGAGAAGCCCCCAAAGTCAGTATCTGCTTTTAATGCCAGACATCACCATGGAAACAGACGAGAAGCGTTTTTTAATTAATTTAGACAGGAAGTGGTAACGACGACAAGCGGTGCGCTTAATGTGCCGGATGGTTGTGCTCTGATCACACAGCAGCGAATTCTTTGTAGAGGAATCTCCACCTGCACATCCAGACAGGTGGAGATGAACAGACACTCAAAGGTGGAGCGAGACAGAATTACAGAGATGATGGAGAGATTGGGCGGAGCCATCTGTGCAGCGCAGACAGTTAGACGTGCTTGTAACCACGACACACAAACAGGAAGCAGTGCACAGCTGCTTTAAAGGAGATAAAATAATAGTCGTGTCCAAATTCATGGGCTGCTTCCTCCTGAGGACGCATTTGTAGACCGATTACGTCACAGCGACGCGCCGAAGGCTGTCCAAATTCGTAGACTCCTCCGAATGCAGCCGACAAATGCGTCCTCCTTTTCCCCGAATTTGAAGGATGGGTCGGGTGTGTCCTTCGTGGCCCACCACATCCCAGAATTCATAGCGCGGCCCAGCCAAACTCCAGTTTCCAACAATGGCGGCCGCTACTAAGTTTTAAAATTACTCTTACTAATCTTTCTGGGTCACAAAATAAACTTTTAACATATTTTCAGGCGAGAAAGTAGCTGTGTAAACATCAAATATCTGCTCGGTTTATCAAGATATCGCATATTTGCAAAAGCGCTTCGACGTTTTCGGAGACGTCCGCTACCCACCAGCTCGACAGCTCGCCGGGAACTCGAGGGTCACTGATGCGGCCGAGAACGGCACAACTCCCGGCACATCATTTTCAGATCACCGCAGAGTTTCACTACTCGGGTTAAACGTAATATATAAGTCACTTAGACAACCTAAAAATGTTATTGTTGGGCTTTTTTCAGTGTTTTGTTTGTTCGTGAGTAAATCGGTTTGGCTGAGATTAAAGTTATTAGATTAGATAAAATAAAACTTTATTAATCCCCCGGGTGGGTTCCTCCTTGGTTTTCACACAGCTGAATAAACGTCAAACAGAAAACTGATTAAACTGAAGTGTGAGACGGTCGAGAGTTTACGCCAGTGTCCTGTTATATTTTAGATAGCAAGGAGCAGACGGCGAGTTTATTAAACTCCACCGAGACAGCGGTGACGCTGATCTGTAGGCTAGACGTCCAATTTCACAGCTGTTTACTTCCGGCCTACCCGACCTTCTGAGGACCCGGCCCACGTAGACCACGAAGGGCGGGTCCTCAGGAGGATGCAGCCAATGAATTTGGACACGACCATTAAGAAAACTATGAAACAAACCTGATGTTTAATAGTTTTCCTGGAACGAGTCGCACATCTGAGAGCAAAGCAAAAAGACTCGCCGTTCCTCCCGTTACCTGAAGATTTACCGCCACACTCAGACTCTCCTCTGCAGGGTTCAGACGTCTGAGTTTGTGCTTCTGTGTTTCAGGTTCACAGAGAAGGGAAACCTGGAGGTCCTTCTGTTCACCATCCAGAGCAAGATGAGGGCGAACAACCAGAAGGTCTACACCCCCCGAGAGGGCAAGCTCATCTCCGACATCAACAAGGTACCCGGCCGCCCCGCCTCCAGCTCTGTGTCAGAGCTCTGAATGGAGCTGACTTTGCCTCAGATCATTTATTTTACATTAATCTGCCCTGAGAGGCGACGTGAGCTGATTGGACGGTTTAGAGTCGCCTGGATGTGTCGACCTGGCTTCGAGTCTGCTCGGATCCAGATGTTCAGACAGATGTAAAGAGCTGCTCCTGTGTGCGTTTGTTTTAGGCGTGGGAGCGTCTGGAGAAGGCGGAGCACGAACGGGAGCTGGCTCTGAGGACGGAGCTGATTCGTCAGGAGAAACTGGAGCAACTCGCCCGACGCTTCGACCGCAAAGCTGCCATGAGGGAGACGTGGCTGAGCGAGAACCAGAGGCTGGTCTCGCAGGTACGCTCGGCTCCGCCCCCGTCACCTTTGATCGAAACCTTTTATAGGAATCATTTTAATTGATCTTTATGTCCTCTGATCCCCTCCATGTTTCCTTCCCTTTCCGTGTATCCTTTCCTATCTTCATCTTCTTCTTGTTTCCTCTATCCTTATTATTTTCTTTCCTCTCTCCTCTTCGTCCCCATTCCCTTCCTCATCTCCTTTTTTCTTTCCCACTCCCTTCCTCTCCTTTATCCTTATTCCCTCCCCTGTCCCCTCCTCATGTTGTTTCCTCTGTGTGTTCCTCGTTTCCTCTCTCCTCGTTTCCTTTCCTCTGTCGTCCCTCAGGATAACTTTGGATTCGACCTTCAGGCCGTGGAAGCTGCTACTAAGAAACACGAAGCCATAGAAACGGACATCGCTGCGTACGAGGAGCGAGTTCAGGTGAGTCCGTCACCTGCTCGTCTCGTCTGACGCCCCGTATCGATCGGTTTAGGCGGAGGTCACAGGCGACGGAGTGAAAGCTTAGAAAGTCATTCTCCTCCTTATCACCGGTGTAGGCGGTGGTTGCCGTGGCGAAGGAGCTGGAGGCGGAGAGTTACCATGACATCAAACGCATCACAGCTAGGAAGGACAACGTGATCCGTCTGTGGGAGTATCTGCTGGAGCTGCTGAAGGCGCGCAGGCAGCGGCTGGAGATGAACCTGGGCCTGCAGAGAGTCTTCCAGGAGATGCTCTACATCATGGACTGGATGGACGAGATGAAGGTACGGCCGCCATCTTTTATCAGTGGCGTTGTCTTCCTGATTGGTCGTTCTTATTTCTTGTTTGAGCTCTGCTGCTGTTTAACCTCCGTCCCTCTGCTCTCCACCTCCAGATGCTGCTGCTGTCTCAGGATTACGGGAAGCACCTGCTGGGCGTGGAGGACCTGCTGCAGAAGCACGCCCTGGTGGAGGCGGACATCAGCATCCAGGCCGACCGAGTCCGAAACGTCAACAGCAACGCTCAGAAGTTTGCCGGCGACACCGAGGGTGCGACACGCAGACTTTACCCGCTTAGCTCCACCTGTTTGTTCTCCAGTAACGCCTCCATCTCACCTCCTCCTCCTCAGATTATAAGCCGTGCGACCCTCAGATCATCAAGGACCGAGTCGCTCACCTCGAGTTCTGCTACCAGGAGCTGAACCAGCTGGCGGCTGAGCGGCGAGCGCGCCTCGAGGAGTCCCGCCGCCTGTGGAAGTTCTTCTGGGAAATGGCTGAAGAGGTGATCAGTTGTTTTTACTTGTAGTAAATCGGTGGTTTGAGCTCCTGCTCTGAGGTGTGACTGACGCGTGGGTGTGGGGTCTGCAGGAGGGGTGGATCAGGGAGAAGGAGCAGATCCTCTCCTCCGAGGATTATGGGAAGGACCTCACGGGCTCGCTGCGACTGCTGAGCCAGCACAAAGCCTTCGAAGACGAGATGAGCGGGCGCGCCGCCCACCTGCAGCAGACCATCAAACAGGGCGAGGAGCTGGTGGCCGACAACCACTTTGGAGCCGACAAGATAAAAGAGCGAATCAAGGACATCCAGGTACGACGCGCCTGTGCCGCACACACGACACGAACGAACCCCCGCCTGTCCCTAACGCCTTCCCTCCCACCTCCCGCAGGAACAGTGGGCGGCTCTGGAGCATCTCTCCGCTGTCCGTAAGGCCCGCCTGCAGGAGGCCTGCAACCAGCACCAGTTCCAGGTGAAAACGTTCTCCCAGTCTCAGAAACCAGCGACCGAACTCTGACACAGGAAGGTAAACGTTTGTTTCTCCGTCTGCAGGCCGACGCGGACGACATCGACACGTGGATGCTGGACGTGCTGCGGATCGTCTCCAGCGTCGACGTCGGCCACGACGAGTTCTCCACTCAGGCTCTGGTGAAGAAGCACAAGGACGTGGCGGAGGAGATCGGCAGCTACCGGCCCGTCATCGACGCCCTGCACGAGCAGTCGCGGACGCTGCCGCCCGAGAAGGCCAACTCCGAGGAGGTGACGGACGCAGCAACGCTTCAAACCAGGTAAAGCTTCAACGCACCCGCTGACGGTTTGTGCGCTCGCAGGTTCAGAGCCGGCTGGCGGGCATCGAGGAGCGCTACAAGGAGGTGGCCGAGCTGACGCGGCTCCGGAAACAGGCGCTGCAGGACGCTCTGGCGCTCTACAAGATGATGAGCGAAGCCGACGCCTGCGAGCGGTGGATCGACGAGAAGGAGCAGTGGCTCAACAGCATGGACATCCCCGAGAAACTGGAGGACCTGGAGGTCGTCCAGCACCGGTAAGAACCGGCCGCCATCGGCTCGTCGAAGAGTAACGGAAAATATCAGATTTCCATGCAAACGCACGCCGCGCCTGTCCGGGTTACGCCCACAGTCGCTCGTTTAACAGCTCAGTTACGGGGTGTTTTACTGCCCTCTCCTCCCAGCAGGGCCAGAAATAATGTTCCAGTGGAAGCTGTGGGAACAGACCAGTAAACTGTTATTTACAGCAGAGTGTGTGTGGTTACATGGTTCGTTCACAGCAGCTTCTTCTCTGGTTTTCAGCTGCTTGTCTCTGTTTTGTTCGACCACAAAACGTCACATGGATCCGATCCCAGATGCTGGTTAAGTGTGTGTTTGTTTAACTGCACTGGTGAGGACCAGGCTCAGACTCCAGCTGCATCGTTAAACTCACGGAGAGTTTTGGGGAGGTTCGTTTGGTCTTCGGGGTCGGGCACGAGGTGGCGCACACCCTGGACCGGTCACCATTAGTCAGCAGGTTGAATTACAGCGACAGACACACCTGTGTTATAACAGCAGTCAAACCCATCGCACGCCCCATGAAAACAAACTTTGATTAAAACTGGAGTTTTACGAGCTCAGATTTAATTTGATCTCTGCAGGAATAAAACCACGGAGCTGTAAATGAGAACAGGTCCACCTCAAACTCTTTTCTTTGGCATTAACCCTTTAAAGCCGGTCGGAGCAGCACGCTTCGTTTTGCGTAACTATTTTTAAATCCCGGTAGCTCTGCAACCACGTGAGCTAGCGCAATAATTTTTTTTTGCATATGAAACCGGAGGAGTTGTACTTACATCTTATGCCATCAGCTTGTCCTCGGTCACAGTTTCCTTCCACATATAGCTTTGCAAAAACTGCATAAAAAGCACTTGCAGCAACAAAAACATAATATTCCAGAAACACGCTTTACCGATCCGATCAACTGTTCATAACACTTCCTACGTCCATCAGCGTGAACTATCGCATGTCCGCCATGACCTGCCCGAAACCGGAAGTGACGTCATTTCGCGGAAATGTAGTTTTTTACCATCAGGGCCTCATGAGCCTATACTGGTGTTTTTAAAAGTTATCTTTGACTTTATGACTTTCTGTGTGGTTTCTGGGATGCTTAGGACTCATATTGCACTGCTGGAAATAGTTTATTTTGATGCACATGCTGCTTTTTTGCAAATTTGCATTATAATATTTATTTTCGTTTTTCTTGCAGTATATAAAAATTGGTGTATTTCAAAAATAAAACTATGAAGACACTCAAAATAAATTTCCTGTGGTGGGAAACTATTTTGTGCAACTTTTTTGTATTTACAGTTTTGAGGGATAAGCCTCTTAAATTTCTCTAACTAGAAATATATGTTAAAAAAAACAAAAACAATTTTCAATTTTTTTGTAGTTTATTGCACTTTTTTGCAATTTATATAATTACTATGCACTTAATGCAGACATATTATTAAAATTTAGGCTGTAATGGTTGTATTAATGTATATCAACTTGAAATGCTCCCAAAAATGGCTCCACAGCATGTAAACATATAATATAAGCTCTGGCGGACTTGGCTCTATGGTAGGTCTTAAAGGGTTAACCGTCGTTGTTTGAGTGTTTCTGAGCTTTTCATGGCCAGATTCAGACGCTCAAACCTTTGGTGTAAAAGCCGACTTTTATACGTTGTTGGGAGAGTTAAAGCAGCCTGCCTGCTCACACCTGTGACCTCTCATCCTGGTTCTCCTGATCTCCTGACAAAGAAAACTGTCCTGCAGCTGTTTGTTGTTTGCAATAAGGATTCACAGGGTTTCCATCTTTTTGAAATATTCATGCTGATGAGCCTCATGACGTCCGACTAAACGTCTCTGTTCAGGTTCGAGAGTTTGGAGCCGGAGATGAACAGCCAGGCGTCCCGGGTTGCCGTGGTAAACCAGGTTGCCAGGCAGCTGATCCACAGTGGACATCCCAGCGAGAAGGAGATCAAAGCCCAGCAGGACAAACTCAACACCAGGTAATCAAACTGGGATTATCAGGCCTCTGATGACAGCACGGCGATTAGACTCGTGAAGGAAGCGAGATTAAAAACGACAAAGAAACCGATCTGAGACTGAAGGAGACGGCGGAGAGGAACGCGAGCACGTCGGTCAGCTGAGAAACTTTTAGTCACAGTGAAAAGTTTATTTAGCAGCTGATCAGAGACGAGTCAGGAAGTGAAGCTGGACTGAGGCTAAAAAGAGGCTCAAATGTATTTTTACCTGTTTTAAATGACAAATAATCAATCAGAGCTTTGATTGAACCAGAGCGTCCGTGTATCCAGCAGGTCTGCATCTGGATACGTTTGTGATGTTTGGCTGAAAACATGAAATCATTTCTCTAAATATCTCTAAATATCATATCTTTGATATGAAATATTTATAAAGCGACACCAGCTTTGCTCCATCTTCCAGACACTCCTGGATCCTGGTCGGCTTCAAAGCTGTTTCTTCCTGATAAACTGAGCTAAGCTAACAGAAAAACTGAACACAACCCCGCAGTTATTAAAGTCTGTTCATGTCAATAAAGACACTTTAAAGATATACTGGTAATTATTTTAGGTTACTTAATAAGAAAGAATGTTTTACTCATAAATATACATTGATTAGGTGTAATTATGTCTCTCAGCATTAAAAATACATAGAAGCAGCCGCTGGTTTATGCTAGCATCATAGTATTTAAGCTAGCATCTGTGAGCTAATGTTAGCATCAAGTGTCCTAAAAATGACACTTTTCCTCTGATAAACAGTTTGATTATATTCTCACATCATATGAACACTTAATCAGTTAAAGTCTAGGAGTCCAACAATGTTAGCTTCACTTCAGAGAAAGGTTTACCAATGCTGGCTAACAGAAGCTAGCAGCAGCTAACAGACGCTAGCAGCAGCTAACAGACGCTAGCAGCAGCTAACAGAGGCTAGCAGCAGCTAGCAGAAGCTAGCAGCAGCTAACAGACGCTAGCAGCAACAAAAACAGCAGCGCTAACTGACAGAAAGTTCAGCAGCTCACCTCAGTATCCCTGTCATCAGTCTGGAATAAGCTTCCCTGACTCGTTTCAGACTCCTTTGAAACTTTTACAGCGTCTTCCAGAGGGAGCAGATTTGGATAGAGTGCTAACTGGAGTCATACTTATATGTGAGGGTTGGGATTAATGAAGTCTGAGTAACTGAAGCAGATTTTTAAAACTACACTAAAGATCAATGCTGGTTGGATCTAAAGCTGGAAGCAACACAATATCTCGTAATTTTTTGTTTACATTTGTAATCGTAGAATAAAAAAAGCTTTAATGTTGGTTTATATTTCAACGTTAAACGTAAAACAAATGTTGGTGCTAAACCAGAGTTAAGCTGTTATTAAAACTGAGAATGTAAATTAAAATGAGTTTAAATGACATCAAAGTAAAATTGATAATAAGTGAGCTGCAGGGTTGATCGGATCAACCGGCATCAAACCGTTCCTGAGCAGGTAAATCGAATCAGAGTTGACGGTGTTTCTGTGTCCAGGTGGAGTCAGTTCAGAGATCTGGTGGATCAGAAGAAGGAAAGCCTGAACTCGGCTCTGGGAGTCCAGAACTACCACCTGGAGTGCAACGAGACCAAGTCCTGGATCAAAGAGAAGACCAAGGTACCAACGGAGCCAAATTACCAAAACCGGCGAACGACGAGAGGCGTGATTTTTACACGAACCACTCTGTGGCGCCTGATCGATCTTTTTGCCCCCCGTCTGTGTCCAGGTGATCGAGTCGACCCAGGAGCTGGGGAACGACCTGGCCGGCGTCATGGCTCTGCAGAGGAAGCTGACGGGGATGGAGCGCGACCTCGTGGCCATCCAGGACAAGCTGAGCGACCTGGGAAAGGAGGCGGAGCGTTTGGGCTCCGAACACCCAGAACAGTCCGAGGCCATCAAAGGGCGTCTGGCTGAGATCACCGGCGTCTGGGACGAGATGAAAGTAGGCTTTTCTCCCCGTGTCTGTATATAACTACCAAACGGAGAATTTGGTGCCGCTAATCATCTCCTGGCTGTTTTCAGGACACCCTGAAGAACCGGGAGGAGTCTCTGGGCGAAGCCAGCAAGCTGCAGCAGTTCCTGCGCGACCTTGACGACTTCCAGTCGTGGCTGTCGCGGACGCAGACGGTCATCGCCTCCGAGGACATGCCCAACACGCTGGCGGAGGCCGAGAAGCTGCTGGCCCAGCACGAGGGCATCAAGAACGAGATCCGCAACTATGAGGAGGACTACCAGAAGATGAGGGACATGGGCGAGATGGTGACGCAGGGCCAGACGGACGCGCAGTACATGTTCCTGCGGCAGCGGCTGCAGGCGCTGGACACCGGCTGGAACGAGCTGCACAAGATGTGGGAGAACCGGCAGAACCTGCTGTCCCAGTCTCACGCTTACCAGCTGTTCCTCCGCGACACCAAGCAGGCCGAGGCCTTCCTCAACAACCAGGTGAGCTCGCCGCTCCATCTCACCTGATGTAGAATCTGAAACCTAAGTTACCATGGATACAGACGACAGGAAATGGTTCAGAGGGTCATGTGACGTGAGCACAGAGTGAACCGCCGTCGCATTAATGATGCTCACCGTCTCCGATCTGGCGTTGGTCGAGGCCACCGTCACATGATTTTGGTCCAAATCTCTCCCTCTGTACCCCAAGTGCATGCTGGGACAGAATCCAGCTTCTTTCTTTCTTTGCATAACTTTCACCCAAATAAAAACCTTTAGCTGGAAACGGTGAGTCAGAGGTATCAAATACGCCTCAGTCTCTGAGCTTCACACAGTCAGAGCTCAAACGTCCCGCAGAGGATGTCAAAGGTCAAGTAGCTGCTCAGCTGAGAGACGAGAGTGACGTCTCTAAGCGTGAGCATGGCGCTCGCTGTGCGATCAGAGGCCTCGGCCTGCGTCACAGTCAAAGAATCATCAGCTGTGATTTCGAACACTTCAGATTAGAAACGTTTCTAGTTGTGCGGCTGTTTTCTCAGGTCACACGCTGCCACCTGCTGGTGAAAAGCCTCCATTACAGCCACATGTTATGTTTCTTGTAGCAGTTACACAGAACATTAATGAATAAAAACTCCAGAACGAATGGTAACGTCTCTGTGTTTGGTCTTCTCCTCCTCTGGCAAAATGGTGGAAATCCTGATGATGATGATGAAGGCTGTGCTTAGCCAGGCTGCTCATTAGTTAGCGGAGACGGGAGGATTACATCAGACGAATTAAAGTTTAAGCTGGTGGCTGCAGCTCATCTCAGTGTAACAACCTCCGCCTGCTTCCTTCACTTTAGAGAAGTTCGATTGTTTCGAGATCGTTCTTACATTTCGTTCTGAAACAACCCCTTTAAGATGACTTTGTTTTGATTGGCTGCCAGTCGAGCAGGCTTGAAAAAGCCCCACCCCTCTCTATGACATCATCCAGATGCTTGTTTTTAACGACTCCTCTGCGTTCCTCCGCCAGGAGTACGTCCTGGCTCATACAGAGATGCCCACCACCCTGGAGGGCGCCGAGGCTGCTATCAAGAAGCAGGAGGACTTCATGACCACCATGGACGCCAACGAAGAGAAGATCGGCGCTGTGGTCGACACCGGCCGCCGCCTGGTCGCTGACGACAACATCAACGCCGAGCGCATCCAGGAGAAGGTGGACTCCATCGACCAGAGGTGACCAAGAGTCTGTCAGTGTGTGAGAAATCGATCCGGGGAGGGAGGGGGGATCATTTGATGATTTCCTGTTTACGATACATGTGACGGCGTTAACCCTTTAAAGCCGGTCAGAGCAGCACGCTCTGTTTTGCGTAACTATTTTTAAATCCCGGTAGCTCTGCAACCACGTGAGCTAGCGCAATAATTTTTTTTGCATATGAAACCGGAGGAGTTGTACTTACATCTTATGCCATCAGCTTGTCCTCGGTCACAGTTTCCTTCCACATATAGCTTTGCAAAAACTGCATAAAAAGCACTTGCAGCAACAAAAACATAATATTCCAGAAACACGCTTTGCCGATCCGATCAGCTGTTCATAACACTTCCTACGTCCATCAGCGCAAACTATCGCATGTCCGCCATGTCCTGCCCGAAACCGGAAGTGACGTCATTTTGCGGAAATGTAGTTTTTTTACCATCACGGCCTCATGAGCCTATACTGGTGTTTTTAAAAGTTATGTTTGACTTTATGACTTTCTGTGTGGTTTCTGGGATGCTTAGGACTCATATTGCACTGCTGGAAATAGTTTATTTTGATGCACATGCTGCTTTTTTGCAAATTTGCATTATAATATTTATATTAGTTTTTCCTGCAGTATATAAAAATTGTTGTATTTCAAAAATAAAACTATGAAGACACTCAAAATAAATTTCCTGTGGTGGGAAACTATTTTGTGCAACTTTTTTGTATTTACAGTTTTGAGGGATAAGCCTCTTAAATTTCTCTAACTAGAAATATATGTTAAAAAAACAAAAACAATTTTCAATTTTTTTGTAGTTTATTGCACTTTTTTGCAATTTATGTAATTACTATGCACTTAATGCAGACATATTATTAAAATTTGGGCTGTAATGGTTGTATTGATGTATAGCAACTTGAAATGCTCCCAAAAATGGCTCCACAGCATGTAAACATATAATATAAGCTCTGGCGGACTTAGTTCTATGGTAGGTCTTAAAGGGTTAAAGGGAAACGTGAGCTTTACAAACTTTAACCTTCCTGCAGAAAAACGAAACCAAATAACTTTTGTTCTGCAGACACAAGAAGAACCGAGCGGCTGCCAGCGACCTGCTGACGAGGTTGAAGGACAACAGAGACCTGCAGAAGTTCCTGCAGGACTGCCAGGAGGTAAAGCGCCGCCATTCAAACACACGAAACACCCAGAGTGCAGAGGGCGTAGCCTCTGCTTCAGCTGCTGGTGTCTGAGCTCGTTTGCCGACTGTGTGTCCTCAGCTGTCCCTGTGGATCAACGAGAAGATGCTGACCGCTCAGGACATGTCGTACGACGAGGCCAGGAACCTCCACAGCAAGTGGCTGAAGCACCAGGCCTTCATGGCTGAACTGCAGTCCAACAAGGAGTGGCTGGACAAGATCAACAAGGTGAGCAGGGAGGAGGCGGAGTCAGACCGGGGAGGGAATCGGTGGACTGAAGTACGCAGCACAAATGTGTAGATGTGACGTTGTTTTCTGCTCTGACGATTGGTTGAAACCTCCTGTGCCGCAGGACGGGCAGACGCTGACGGCAGAGAAACCAGACACGGAAGCCATGGTGAAGGAGAAGCTGGCGTCCCTGCAGACGATGTGGGACGAGCTGGAGTCGACCACGCAGACCAAAGCCAAGTGTCTGTTCGACGCCAACAAGGCCGAGCTGTTCACGCAGAGCTGCGCCGACCTCGACAAGTGGCTGGGCGGGCTGGAGGCGCAGCTGCAGTCGGACGACTACGGCAAAGACCTCACCTCGGTCAACATCCTGCTGAAGAAGCAGCAGGTGAGGACGAGGCGTTTGTTATTATTGACTCGATCAGCTGTCTGAGGGTTTCCCCGTAAACTGGTGCATGAAGGAGGAGAAACCTGGACCTTTGATTTCATGCTAACAGCAGGGCAGGGCGGGCCCCGGCCCCCCCTTCTTTAGGCACGCCCCTGACGCGTGTTATTCTGCACAGAAACAGCTTTTTTCCTAATCAGATAATTATTGATTGAAGCTCGTCGTTACGAGTCCTCCATCGTTACGCTTTCTAAGCAGCTTTTACATAATTCAGCCTCACACTCGCTCCTCTTACGTAATCTTCACTGGAGTGTCGAGCCCACGCTCAGAGCGCGGACAGCCGTGTTTGTGGGGACCTCGCCGTTTTACCACCGGTGATGGTTTTAAAGGTGGAGGTCCTCGATGGTGCCGCTGATGGTTTTATTAATGTAGGAGTAACAGGGAGGTCCTCACAGAGATGGTAAAACAGGAGCGTGTGTGTGGTGTTGGAGGGAGATCATTAGCAGAGTGTTTGATCCTCAAACAGAGAGAGAGGAAAACAAACCCTCCTCCTCCTCCTCGTCTTCCTCGCTGCTCTAATTTTAGTTCAGGCTGTCCTGTTTCTGCTGCGGACGTTCTTTGGTTTGTCGTCGCTTCTCGGACGTCAGGAGATTTTTTATTTTACATTTTTGACAATACTGAAGATAAGACGAGGCCTCAGAACCAGTTTTTAAAATATATTCTTTAATTTTATAATTTTTTTAACACCATATGTTTGGTTCTTCAGTGAGCAACACTGTTTTTAATTTAAAGTATTTTTATTTAATATTTTTTATACATGAATTCTATTTTAATGTTAACTTTATGATTTGATTTATTTATTTATTATTATTATTTATTTATTTGACTGTTTTGTATTTTTACTCATTAACTGAGTTTTAAGCTTCTCTTATTTATTTTATTTATTTTTCTTTGTTTTTGCTGCTTATTGATTTTTGAAACCAAATGAAGTATTTTATTTTTAAAATGTTGATTTTATTAAGTTTTTAGGTCTTAATTTTTTAATATTTAGATTTTTCTGTGGATATTTCTCGCTTTGTATTTGCTCCTCATCAGAATATTTTCTGAAGGTATTTTATTAAATTATTTTATTTTCCTCGTTAAAGCAAAAAGATGCAAATAAAGCAACATCGTACCGATGATTGAACCGAATATCAGAAAAACTTTTCCTGTTTCTGCTGCGGACGTTCTTCGTGTTTGTCGTCGCTTGTCGGACGTCAGGAGATTTTTTATTTTACATTTTTGACAATACTGAAGATAAGACGAGACCTCAGAACCAGTTTTAAAAATATATTCTTTAATTTTTTAACACCATATGTTTGGTTCTTCAGTGAGCAACACTGTTTTTAATTTAAAGTATTTTTATTTAATATTGTCTTTTTTTTACACATGAATTCTATTTTTAATGTTAACTTTATGATTTTATTTATTTAAATATTATTTATTTTTTGGACTGTTTTGTATTTTAACTGAGTTTTAAGCTTCTCTTATTTATTTTATTTATTTTTCTTTATGGTTTCTTTTTGCTGCTTATTGATTTTTGAAAGTAGATTTTTGAAATGAAGTATTTTATTTTTAAAATGTTGATTTTTATTTCGTTTTTAGGTCTTTATTGCATTTTTTAATATTTAGATTTTTCTGTGGATATTTCTCGCTTTGTATTTGCTCGTCATCAGAATATTTTCTGAAGGTATTTTATTAAATTATTTCATTTTCCTCGTTAAAGCAAAAAGATGCAAATAAAGCAACATCGTGCCGACGATTGAACCGAATATCAGAAAAACTTTCAGCTCTGTTGAAACAAACTGTTTGTCTTAGACGTCATTCACATATTTTCTGTGGGGGGCTGCAGCGCCGTCTTCTCCCCGTCTCACCTGTAAACTGTCCTCCTGCAGATCCTGGAGAGCCAGGTGGATGTGCGTCAGAAGGAGGTGGAGGAGCTGCAGAAACAGTCACAGGCCCTCAGCCAGGAGGGGAAAGGCTCCGAGGAGGTGGATGGACAGAGAGTCACCGTGGAGAGGAAGTTCCAGACGCTCCAGGAACCACTGAAGAAGAGGAGAGACCACCTCATGGCCTCCCGGGAGATCCACCAGTTCAACCGAGACGTGGAGGACGAGATCGTAAGTTCTTAATGTAACGAAGGTCAAAAGAAATGAGCCCAACAAAACGTTAGTAAAATACAAAATTAATGGATTAATTTGTGTGAAACATTAAAAGTAAACGAATTTGGAGACGAATAAAAATGAATCAAAGAAAAACTTCAGCAAAAAAAAAGAAAATATCCTTTAAATACAACAACACAAAAAAGTACATAAATAATTTATAATTTTTAATGTGATTTTGGTCCTTTAACGACGACACACATGTTTTAATAACATGAACACAAACGTCTCCGCGTTTCTCAGAAACGACTTTTGACAGAAGTCGTTTCTGAGAAGGAACCAGAAGTAAAAGCGTCAGAGAGGAAGTCGCCGCAGCTGCTGCGGTCGCACTGATGTGGGAATAACAGGTGACGTGTGTGTGTGTGTGTGTGTGTGTGTAGCTGTGGGTGGAGGAGAGGATGGCTCTCGCCACTTCCACCGACCACGGACACAACCTGCAGACGGTCCAGCTCCTGATCAAGAAGAACCAGGTACGCCTCACCTTTACCTGCAAACTGCACGTTTTTCACGTTGATGGTTTTTATTTCTAAGCACTTCCTGTTTGGGATTTTTGCAATATTTCAATATAAAAGCAGAAACCCTCATATCATCCGCTCTGTGACCTTTGACCTTCACAGACCTTGCAGAAGGAGATCCAGGGCCACCAGCCTCGCTACGACGACATCTTCGAGCGCAGCCAACACGTCCTGCGCGAGGACAGCCCGACGACCGAGCTGATCCGCCAGCGGCTCGCCGACCTGCAGTCGCTGTGGGAGCAAATCAAGAAGGAGACGGAGAAGCGCCACACGCGCCTCAGCGAGGCCCACGAGGCGCAGCAGTACTACTTTGACGCCGCCGAGGCCGAGGCCTGGATGAGCGAGCAGGAGCTGTACATGATGTCAGAGGAGAAGGCCAAGGTGAGGGGAGGAGCCGTGATGGCGTTGTGTTGTGGAGAAGACGGACGCTTTCAAACTAACAGAGCTCTGAGACGTGAGATCAGGAAGTCAGGTTTTAGTGCACTGGCACCTCGGTACATCATCTTACCAAACACAGTCAGCTTTGGAGGTGGATGTGTTCAGATTTTCAGAATAAAAGCATCTCTAAGGACAACATTTCCCCGATTATTTTCCTGCAGTTCTCTCTGACCTGCAGCAGCCCTGTGTTGCATTCAGGTACAGTGTCTTCTGTTTCAACTGTTAGATGTTTTAAAGGCCAGATTACTGAGTTAAGTTTGGTGATCAAACTGTGTGGGAGCATCTCACCTGCTGATCAGTGCTCAGCAACATCCTAACATCCAAATAACTGGAGCTCAGACGTCTCAGACGCTCCGTTTTCTTCTGTTGGAGCACTTTTAGCATCTTTATCCGACCAATAATACGGCTGCTGTGGGGTTATTGTGCTAACACGGTCGAGACCAGGGCTAGCAGACAGCTAGCAGCTACAGCCGCCTGTCAGTCAAAGAGGCCACGCCCCTAATAATGCAAGTTTTACGCCTAAACATAACTTAACCAGGTGAGTTATATTTGTCTCTGACTCCTGAAACGAACCCCAGAGAAACTGTTAACGTCTCCTCCAGTACAGAAAACCTGTCCTCTGCATATAGAGACGCTCTTATTCTACTTCCTGTCTTTTACTTCCTTTTAATCTTTAATCTGTACTTAATTAAAAGTTTTAACATGGGAGTCTATGGGGACAGACTCACTGCTGGAGCCTCTAGTGGACGTTAGAGGAACTGCAGCTTTTAACTTTGCTGTAAAATATCTTTAAACAGCTTAAAGCTTTTCTCAAACACTCCTCGACTCTTTGAACCATCTTGAGGAAACATCCTGCACGATTTAAATAAAGACGATGTTACAGAGAGTCGGTCAGTCCGTGTTTCGGTCCTCATGGCTAAAAACTTCCTCTTTCTCGGTTTTCGGGCACCTCCCGTTTCCTCTCTTTGCTTTTGTGTTGGTATCAGACTGTTTCTGCTGCTCAGCTCAGTCTAAAAACTCTGGAGGCGAGTGATGTTTTCACTTGAACTCTGCAGGTGAGGGGAAACTGTCAGAGCTGTTTAACATTCCCGACTCTTCTCAGCTTCCTTCACTTTTCTTTTCCTCAGCATCTCGTCTCCTTTCTCACTTCTTGTTTCTGATTCTTTAATTTAGTTTCTTTTTGAATCATGTTGGAAAGTCCAGAGAAATCTGAGCTTTTGCTTCTGTTAAAACCAGCCTGTGTGTGTCGATAGGACGAGCAGAGTTCGGTGGCCATGCTGAAGAAGCATCAGATCCTGGAGCAGGCGGTGGAGGACTACGCCGACACCGTCCACCAGCTGTCCAGCACCAGCCGGGGCCTGGTGGCCGCCGGGCACCCCGACAGGTGAGGTCGTTTCCTGCTTTGTCACAGAGAGGAATGAGTTTAGCGAATAATGAGGATTTAAAATCTGTCCTGCAGCGAGCGCATCGGCATGCGTCAGTCTCAGGTGGACAAGCTGTACGCCGGCCTGAAGGATCTGTCCGAGGAGCGCCGCGGGAAGCTGGACGAGCGTTTCCGCCTCTTCCAGCTCAACCGGGAGGTGGACGACCTCGAGCAGTGGATCGCCGAGAGGGAGGTGGTGGCCGGATCGCACGAGCTGGGACAGGACTACGAGCACGTCACCGTGAGTTACTCGATCAGCCGCGTCCTCGCGCCGTGCCGGCGCCTCCTCGCGCCGTGCAGGCGCCTCTGTGCACGTAAAAAACCTGACGTGTCCATGAAAACTGGACGTCACGAAGACTTTAAGGCACCACGTTGTTTGTGAGCGTGCCCATTTCTATTTCCTCTCCTGTTGCAGATGCTGCAGGAGCGTTTCAGAGAATTCGCCCGCGACACGGGCAACATCGGCCAGGAGCGCGTGGACGGCGTCAACAAGCTGGCGGACGAGCTGATCAACACCGGCCACGGCGACGCCGCCACCATCGCGGAGTGGAAGGACGGCCTGAACGAGGCCTGGGCCGACCTGCTGGAGCTCATCGACACACGGACGCAGATCCTCGCCGCCTCCTACGAGCTCCACAAATTCTACCACGACGCCAAGGAGATCCTCAACCGCATCCTGGACAAACACAAGAAGCTGCCGGAGGAGCTGGGCCGCGACCAGAACACGGTGGAGACCCTGCAGAGGATGCACACCACCTTCGAACACGACATTCAGGCGCTGGGAACGCAGGTGAATATTTATCCTCCATCTTCTCTTTCCCGCCGAGCCGGGATCTGTGCGAGCGCTCGTCCCGTTAAACGAGGTCGTCCTGATTATCTTCAGTCTCGCTGAATCAGAAACTCAAACTGATATTTTCCAATGAGAAATGAAGGCAGTGACGTTATTTAGAGCTGATGGAGACTATCGTCAGGTTTTCCTTCCTCGTGTGTTTTTCCGTATGTTGAAACGTTTCCGTGTTGCTTCCCTCGCAGGTGCGGCAGCTTCAGGAGGACGCCGTTCGCCTGCAGTCGGCGTACGCCGGAGACAAAGCCGACGACATCCAGAAGCGAGAAGGAGAGGTGAGCCTCGGTGTCGGGCAGCAGAGGTGCAGAGAAACCACATCAGTTCACTCACCCTGATCATCCTCTTACTGACCAATGAGCTGGACGCAGCGCTGACGTCGTGACGTCACCTTAAAAGGCCGTTTGCCTCGCGCATGCTGCACTGCTGCCGCACTAACACCGCACTCTTCCTGCGCAGCTCAGCCGCTTTGTCACATGACTAATTGTAGCTCTCTGAGACACTCGGACACGAGCTGGAGTCGCAGATCGAGAGGTGAAGGGAAGCTGAACGTTGTTACAGGGCATGGTCAAAATCCTGGGAACACACTTCCAGCTTTGTGTTCTTCCCATGATGAGGAAAAATCGTTTAAAACCAGAGTTAGAGGTGAACGGGAGCGTGGCGTGCAGAATCGTGCACGGCTCACCGCTCTCCATTAAAATGCAAGTTTAATATCTGATTGCTCCGCCCACTTTGGGCGCTGCAGTTTGAGGTGAGGATCGTTTTTGGACTCATAAATTTCATGCTTTTAATGATTGAATCACTTTTTCTGTGAGTGTGCAGCAGCGTAACAGATGTGTCCAGATGTGCAGTTTTAACACGTTTCTCTCACATCAGCGTCTTTGTGTGACGGTTCATGACACACGTGTTCTTACAGTCACGGCTGCGAGCGCCCGTCGAGCTCGACACGAAGCCTCATTTTCATATCAACTGTTTTTACTCTTTGCACTCGTTGCTCAGCGCTCGCTGTAGAAACATGTAAGTGTGACTCCATCTTTGCCCGTCAGCTGAGGTTACAGGCGGTCTCATCACCTCCAGCTCTCACGTGTCCTCAAACAGCTCAGCGTCACGTTTCTGTAAATCTGGACCAGTGACTGTAGAAAACATGGACGACGCGACCCCGCCTCCTACCATTGTGAAAAAATGAAGCCAAAATACCCGCTTGTGGAGGCTGCCATCTTGCAAATTTGGAGCCAGAGTCTGCGCGGTAGTGACTTGAGGTGGAGCGACTGTGTAACGCTCCCGCCCACACACCCGCTGGACGTGACCGCAAACACGCCCCCCCCCACTTTTTACGTAGCCCGGCTGCTCGAGTTTTTTTGCTGGTTTACCGCGACTGACGACTCGTTTAATTAAGGTAAATACAACCATGTCACTGTTATAAAAAGACACACAGCTCATCATCTTATAGTTCTAAAATCACTCTGTTGTTAATTCGTTAGTTAGATTAGCCGCTAGCATACGCACTGTGTTGGAGGCTTGTTGCTTGTTGCTCATCTTAGCTAGCTAGGTCTCAGGAGCTAGCTATGGACGGTAGTTACGGATTAGCTTACAAACACGTTTAACTTACCGAAAAAGTGCAGCGGGGCCTCGGGTCCTTCTGTCGGGTAGTCCAGTTTACTGAAGAACACCTCAGGCTGTCAGGTTAAAACACTCGGTCGTGTTTTCGTAGCGTAAACGCTGGGCGTCCTCTCAGAGCCTACGCTCTATCTGCTATTCGCGAACAGAGATACGCAAGTTTCTCTGTGACTGCAGCTGTCAGTCAAAGCTCTTATGATGACGTTTCACCCCAATTTAACATCACCGCGGTAGGAATTAGAATCAAACTTATGGGAAAGGAGACTTGGACATCAATCAGCGTGATGAGAACTATTGAAAACAAAAGAAAGAATCTTTGGAAAAAAATTATCTAAGGAGAATAAATTTTTTTTAGTCTGACCCCAGTCCCATCCGCTAACATGGAGGAGGCGGGGTTTATGACCTATACTGCAGCCAGACACCAGGGGGCGATAGAGACGTTTTGGCTTCATTTTTGGGGAACTGTCGCGTCGTCCATGTTTTCTACAGTCAATGATCTGGACGGTTTAATTAAACGTTGGTGAAAAACCTTCAAATGAGGACTTGACTCCAGAGAGGAGGCGACGTGCTGGGCTGAAAGAGAAGCAGCTGAGCAGCTCGCACACCTCGTGGCTCCGCCTCTTTTTGTTTGGCAGTCCGGTGCTTTGCCAAACAGTGATTTGCAACATTTCCGTGTTTTTCATGTGTAATATCTTTATGTTGGTAAACAGGGTTTACAAACAGGTTCAATGTAACATTTTAAAATTACACGTTTTTCAAGCATCTTCATAACTCTGTTACTGTAATCACATTCTAACCAATCCGGCTTTTTGTGCACTTCAAATATGTTTGCAGAACTCTGGTGATTGTTGCATTATGTGCATTATCCTCTGGTCCAGATCGCTCTGAAAGAAGACATTTTTAATGTCAACGAGACATTTACCTGGATAAACAAAGGATACGTAAACGTCACTGCCAAAAACTGATTGTGATACTTTGTGACAGGTTGTTTGAGGCTTATGAGAGACACATTGTTTCATAGATACATTGTTTCATAGACCAACAAGTTATTTATAGCAGTTTAAATGCGAGGAATCATTTTTTGGCGCTGGCATTAGTATTTTTACGGGGGGGTGGTGCCGGCCCGATACGGCGTCACTATTTGTGCTTTGTAAACACGATGTCGCTCTGTAACCTTTAACAGAGTAAAAGGATCCTAAACAGGCCGACCTGCTGTCGGCGTTCCTTCGTTGTTAGCAGAATAAATGTAATGATGCCGATGTAGTGCTGAAACTCGTCCTTGCTTCTGATTGGTCAGATGCCAACTGGCTGTCATGTGACCTTTGAGCCCACTGGGATAAGTGAAGCCAGGTGAGCAGGAGGAATCCCGGACTTGTCGTCAGTTCGGCTCTCGGGTTTCGGATTCGCCGCGATGAAGAGAAACGTCACGCTCCAATAAAGTGGAGCCGTGCCTCGCGCGAGCTGCTGGGTTTGCTCCGTGTTCATGTCAGCCCCGCCCTGATGGAGCTGGACTGTTGATGCTGAGCACTGAGTGTTTTTGATGGCGTTGTGTTTTGACCATTCCCTGTATGTCCGTTTCCTCCCTGACCGCCCAGAGGAGAAAGGCAGAGGTGAGACTCTGTTTACCACAAACGTCGGCTTTGCATCAGTCTTCATTTTGGCTGCAGTTTTAGGCTTCCTTTCCTCCAGCCTGACTAAAATGTTGATGAGCTGCAGTAACATTTTAGTCCTTCCCATGCAGCTTAGTGTTTCCCGCAAACGCTGCGAACATTTGTTCTTTGTCTCCGCTCGCCTGGGCCGCAGAGGGGGTTAAAACAAGCGCTGCTCGTAGTTTGAGTCTGCTGACTCGGCAGAGACAGAAGACGACAGACTGACAGTTTTGGCCTCCAGCGAAGCTTCTTTCAAACTCTTTTTAAATAGTTTGAGTCTTCCTGCAGCCACGACTCCATCAGCTGACGAGTCGCAGAGTCAGAGGGGTTATTCTGAAACGATGACGGTCAGCCGGGCTGTTCGGCTCTGTAAGCATTCACCCCGAACAACCCGCCTCCTCAAACACAGTGAAAACATCTGCGACCTGGATTCATCGAAAAATGTTACAAATACAACACAAACTGAAAGATGTGTGAGAAGCTTAGAAGACAAAATCTAATAAAAACTCCCAAATAATTCGATCAGTTTGATTAAAACTGGACTTTGATGTTTAGATTCAACACGTTTATGCAGAAAGTCACCAGTTAGTAACAAACACGTGCTTTTAATGAGTAACAATGTAACAATGTAATCTTTAACATTAGTAACATGTGAGGTACATTTAAGGTTTTTGTTCTTACAGCAGCTTTGAATGATTCACAGTTCAAAATAATCCTTCTTTATCTGATCCCCCGCCCCAGGTCATCCCATCTGAAACGGCTTTAGCTCCTCCCACTTTAAAACAGCATTGAACTGATTGGCTACATGTTGCGGTCCCCTCTCTGTGACATCATACAGATCCCAGAGTACCTTATTATTAGAAGCATGAAACTGGATCCGTCCACGCTTCCTTCTCAGATAGATGATACATCCTGTCTGCTTACGTCATCGTCTGAAACCTGAACAGAGCCCTGAATAAATAGATAACAGCTGATGTGATAACTGATGGAAGTGCTGCTGTTTGCTCTCCAGCTTTGGCCTCTGCAGTCTGCACGTATGACTTTTTATTTGCTGGGATTGGCTTTTATTTGCGCCCTCAGGCTGTGACGCCCCCGACAGCACAGCTGGACGCCTGAAACACTAGATCTCCTGCCCCCCCCCCCCCCCCTCCCCCGTAATGATCTGAGTCTGGATGTCATCACTTCCTGTCCCCCTCCCTGATTCTCAGAGGCCCAGCCGGCTCCTTTTAGACTGCATTAATTAAACCAGGTCTTCTGAGGCTCTCGTCGCTCGGGGCTGACCGCCGCTCTTTGTCGTCTCCTCCCCCCTCAGGTGCTGGAGGCCTGGAAGAACCTGCTGGAGGCGGTGGAGGGCCGGCGGGCGAAGCTGGTCGACACCGGAGACAAGTTCCGCTTCTTCAGCATGGTGCGCGACCTGATGCTGTGGATGGAAGACGTCATCCGCCTCATCGAGGCTCAGGAGAAGCCCAGGTAGGAGGCACGGAGGGGGCGGAGCTTCCTGTAATGACTGTATCCCTCTACAGGTTTATTTTAAAACTCATCCTAAATG
Source organism: Neolamprologus brichardi (assembly GCF_056152115.1). Taxonomy (NCBI): domain Eukaryota; kingdom Metazoa; phylum Chordata; class Actinopteri; order Cichliformes; family Cichlidae; genus Neolamprologus; species Neolamprologus brichardi. The sequence continues at coordinate 1,154,188 of NC_142116.1, read as the reverse complement.
TTTTTGAATGACGCCGTGCTTGTTTTCAGGGACGTGTCGTCCGTGGAGCTGCTGATGAACAACCACCAGGGCATCAAGGCGGAGATCGACGCCCGCAACGACAGCTTCACCGCCTGCATCGAGCTGGGCAAAGCCCTGCTGGCCAGGAAGCACTACGCTTCAGAGGAGGTGGAGACTTTTCTCACTCGGAGCGAGCACGCCAAAGCTGCCGCGACATCCTTCATTACTCTGTTTGTGGTGATGTCATCGCTTTACTGAAGTCATGAACTTTTGAATCTTTCCTCCTCGCAGATTAAAGAAAAGTTGCTTCAGTTGACGGACAAGAGGAAAGACATGATTGACAAGTGGGAGGACAGATGGGAGTGGCTTAGACTGGGTAAGCGCCTCCATCCTGTTCAGTCTATAGTCCGAGGTGAGCGGGTGTATTTGGGTCTAAGCTGTGGATTTGCTTCCAGTGCTGGAGGTGCACCAGTTCTCGCGGGACGCAGGTGTGGCCGAGGCGTGGCTGCTGGGACAGGAGCCCTACCTGTCCAGCAGGGAGATGGGGCAGAGCGTGGACGAGGTGGAGAAACTCATCAAACGCCACGAGGCCTTCGAGAAGTCGGCCGCCACCTGGGAGGAACGCTTCGCTGCGCTGGAGAGGCTGACCACGGTGAGCGCGCGCCACGGGACAGTGCCGTCACCGGATTAAATCTCAGCTCTGAAAAACGAGACGTTGACTTTGTTCTTCTGGTTTCAGATGGAGTTACTGGAAGTGAGAAGAAGGCAAGAGGAAGAGGAGAAGAAGAGACAACCGCCCGCTGAGGCCCAGCCCGCCGACGCTCAAAGGTAGGTGGAGGTTTCCTTTGTGTCGGAAACTTCTGGATACTGTGAGCGGCCATATTTCCTCAGGAACAGCTTTGTGTCATTGTCAGAGTCCTTTCTTCTGTTTTCACAGACACGTGTACAGTTGGCATTTGTGTTATTGTGACAAATATTATAAAGTTAACGAATGTTTGCACCTAAACCGTGCAGCCTGCTCGCCGAGGTGCGTCTAACTCTCTGCGCCGCTGTGCTTTTTGCAGGGTGGGCGAGCCGGCGTCTCAGAACGGGCTGCCATCTGACCAGGAGTCTCCCAGGGTTAGTTACCGCTCACTCACCTACCAGAAATACAGCGGCGCCCTGCAGAGCCGCAGGGGCGCCGCTGCACCCTGAGCTGCACCCACATCACACACACGTGCTCACATCTCCAGCATTTATCGTTTGCTCCTTTCTGATTATTAATGTCTTATTTTAAAACGAGTTTAGCTTCCCAGGCGTAATCTTCTTCTCTGGTATTTGTTTACTGACATGAGGACTCACAGCTGATTGGCTGTTTGCACTTCAGCATCACCTTTGAGTTTGAGAGCTTTTACTTTGGTGGGAACTTTTAATATGGACCAAACTTCCCTGACGTTCCAGTTTGTTCAGGCTGGACAAAGACAGGAGGAAAGCAGTGTTTCTGTTCTTTCACACACAAAAACAAACCAGAGTTTTAAGCACTCCTCATTTGTCTTCCCCTCCGTCTCCTCTTCCTCTCTCTCAGCTCGACACTCCTGTCATCCTCTCCCCTCAGTTCCTTATGTTCCTGCTAGTTTATGTCATCATTTATAAACTCACCCTGTGGAATATGAATGACTGAGGACACAAACATCTCAGAATTCGCCTTAAAGCCACAAACTGCCACTTAAAGCATTTGTTCCGTTTTCATAGAAGAGATTTTTTCTGAAATGTAAATCGTGGTGTCGTCAGCATATCGTGACTCACCATGAAACAAAACCAAAGACGACTTAAATCAGTTCATCAATCATTAAAACTGAGGCTGATTTATCCTGATGTTAAGAAGAAGCACGTCTTACTGTTCTTGTCTTACAATAAAACCTTTAAGTTTAGTTCGATCGATAACACTTTCAATTCAGTTTTATTTGTACAGCACCAAATCACAACAGACGCATCAAACCCAGAGAAAAACAATCACATGACCCGCTATGAGCGAGCACTCTGGTGACAGCGGGGAGGACAAACCCCCTTTGAACAGGAAGAAACCTTCACGCTCGATTCCAAACAGATGAAATATGTAACAAATACCTTAAATAACTTAATAAAAATAGATACAGTTTGAAAAGATATCTTAATATAGCAAAAAAGTTTTGAATTAAAAGTATAATAAAAATATTAATGATGTAAATTTATAACAAAGTAACTACAGAATTATTCCTACAGTAACAGGCTGTAGCCAGTAGGAGGCGCCTCGAGCCTGTTGTTGCAATTTGTTCACTAAATATAGTAAATCATGACTCATGTTAGTTTTTATGTATTTGTGAGAACGCGTGACGTTAAATTTAAAGTCGATCATTGATACCAAAGTTAAAAAACAAACAAAGAAGTGCAGGTACCGCTCCACCTGTGCCTACGTCCACAGACCATTCATAAAACGCGTGTCCATCCTTTCCATGTAACTCTGTTAAACACTCTATTATCTCTTTAATATTGTACTTATAAAACCATTAAAAGCATATTTGTGCATTAATGTAAGTTTAAATTAAAAAGCTGATTTATCAGCTGACACAGTGGAAACTAAAGGGAAAGATGATAGTAACACATGTATAACTGCGCTGTTTAACAGTGAACTCCACCTGTGCACACCAGAGGCAGCCCCGCACTTACACTTTCACCTCCATCTTTCCTTCATGTCGTACTTACAGCCTTTACGACTCATTTGTCACAAACCCATTCCTCATACTGTGACATACACCCAGTGGCCACTTTAATGGGAACACTCCAACGCCATCAAGTCTTACTGATCAGACTTTTTAAACTTAAAATCAATCTTCTGTTCCCGCTGAGGTCCTAGTTGGCGTTGTGTAGCCGCTCCGCTGTACTCGGCCCCTGAGTGTATGTCCACTGCTGCTACCTGCACTCATTACACCTACAACCCATGTTAAAATCATTCCTCATGTAAACCTGATTCTCCACACGTCTCACCGTGTGAGTTTCTCCTCGTTGTATTTATTGCTGTTGTATCACCGAGACGCTGTTTCCTGTCTCGTTTTCATTGTTTACTGTTGTCATTTCCTTTTTTCTGTTCACGGTTTGTTTTTGCATGTAGATGCAGTTCGTTCAGTCGTTCCCCGACTAACACACATGCCCCAATAAACCCGTCAGAACCAACCAGTCCACGTGTTGTCCATGCATACTTTTCACTTTTCTCTCCATGTACAGTGTTGGTGTTTGTGTTGCATGCTGTCACCATCAGTAGCATTTCAGTTGTGTTTCTGCATCTAATGTTTTTCACCAGTTTTCATCCGGGGGCTTTCCTTTAGTGAAATATTTTTAGTCAAGTCAAGAAAAAGATCGGATAAGCAAAGTGTTTGGTCCACTGACAAATCCAGGATATTTCAGTTCAATAAATCAGCGTTCCTGCTGTAAAGAGAAACAGTTTGTCCTACAGCGAGTCTGGTTTTACCTGTTTGGATTTAATCTGTACAACATCTGCACAGGCTTACAGATCTAAAATTATCTTCTATGTACAAGTTTATAATTCGCTAAGAAGGTTAGTTTCTAACAACTTCTATCACGCCAAAGGTTCAGGCTCAAGTTTAAATTCAATGATAACAAATCAGCGCAGTCTTTGGAGGATAGCATGGCTGTTGGCATCGGTTTAGCTCTTCAGTCATTAAGTAATTGTTCTAAGGAAAGACTGCTAAACAGGTCTTTGCTGTCAGGTGCAAAAATGTTTAAAAAGCAAACAAAAACCTGCTTCTGCGCCAGGCTTCAATCGTTCTTCAGGAATAGTTGATTGGATTGAAGTGGCCCAATTTTTGGTGGAGAAAACACTGAAACAGGAACACTTGGATCTGGTCTAGTCTTTAACAAGCTCAAATTCTTAGGAAAAACTGCTGTACTACATATAGGTAATAGTAGAAAGTTGGGACGCCTACATCTGATCCAGACTGTCCTTTGGTGAGAGTTCCTGGGATTGATCCAAGTCCTAACAAATCCCGTCAATAACTGGTCGAATGTTTGAGAAGCGGAACGCTGAAGCCTTGAGGAAACACTCAAGTAAAACCTCAGAGGATAACCCGAGCCCGGTAAAGTCTTCCAGCATCAGTTTCGCTCTCCGTGAGATCTAAACGAAAGCTCCCGGGATCGGTCCAGCTCTTCAGTTAAAGCTCCCGGGATCGGTCCAGGATCGGTCCAGCCGTCGAACTGCCCATTCGTCCATCCCTTGAAGAGCTCAGTAACGGGGTAATAAGCATCCGGTTGGAGTGGGTGTGGTGTGGAAAAAGTCAAATCTGTTTATGATACTAGGCCAATCGCCTTCTCCCCTCACCAACAATGACGCCCAGTAATGACTTCCAAGCAATTTTGTCCGTAATTGTTTGAGATTTGTTTTGGTGTGTTTTTGGTCTCACCTGTGCTTCTCCCCGTCCTCCTCTTTCTTCACGCTCGCCACCGTGTTGTGCGTTTGAGTGGTGTTGGGACTGTGCATGTGGTAAAGAGTGTAATCGCAGCATGTTTGCAATCTTAATATTTAATACAAATGTTCTAATCACTGCTGACATTCAGCTCGGCTCACACCCAATAACACTGAGCTAAAAAACGCTGCTTTACGAGGCTGACGCAGCTGATGTCAGAGGCTCGGTGGGCCAATCAGAAGTCTGCATAGTTGTGTTGGTTTGAGCAGTTCAGAGGTAGGGAAGTGGGTTTATTAACCTGATACAGGTGACCTGTTCATGTTCAGCTTGGTAGTTTTATACTTGGACCATACTAGAGTAGCTTTGCATGATCAATACTTCAAATTACTTTGGGCCACTCTCCCATTAACCCACCTTTTTTCTGATTGGTTGCTCCTCTTAAAAACACCTTTTTACCAGCCAGTGGGTGGGGCTTTCACTCTCTGACATCATCCAGATCCAATTGTAGAAAAAATTGGATGAAATGGTCATGTTTAATATGAGCGTCCACCACTGGAACAGCAGATGTATGACAGGAAGTTCGAATGGATTCACTTGACCAGTCGGCTGGCCAAAGTGGTGGCGAGCCTGGAGCCTCTGAGCCTCAGGTGTTGCCCCAGTATGCCGCCAGTTTGCCGCCAGTTTTCCTGGATTAACTTGTTTTTAATTAAGTTCTTGCCAACAGACATACTGCAGACCGCAGGCATGTGGTGTTCCTGCATCGGGGCAAATAATAATAACAATCATGTGGCCTGACATGAACTGAATGTCAGTTTAAAGGCAACAGAGAGCGAGATAATTGGATCCGTCCACTCAGAGTAGACAGCTGGTTTGGTTTAGTCCATTTTAATCTGCTTGCATTTTCCCAGGATTGGTCATCCTGGAATATTTGACATCAGTTGGGTTTTAGGAGTTTTACGTGAGGCAAGGGCAGATAAGTGTAGATTCAGGAGAGGCCGACAGTCGAATCCTTCTGGTCTCGTGTTTTAGTTCGTCCAAACTGCTCTGCATGCTGCAGCTCTCATAACTCTGATTCACAGCTCTCCTTCTTATTCACTCATAAACGAGTTTCTCCTCTGACCCTCTCTTCTGTTTCCAGGAGAACGTGGACGAGGTGGTGAACGGGGTGTCGGAGCCCAGCCCCGCTGGGTCTCCGGGGGCGTCTCGCAAGGGCAAGGCCAGCCAAGCTGCGACCCTGCCGGCCAAATCCCAACCTGACGCCCCCAAGCCCCTGCTGGAGAGCTTCCTGCACCGCAAACACGAGTGGGAGGGGCACAACAAGAAGGCTTCGAACAGGTGGGGATCACCTGCAGACACACCTGGAGAGAAATAATAACCCAAATAATTGTAATAACTGTTATTGTGAGAAAATAAAGCTCAGCGATGAGGTCGACGTCTGCTCGTGTCCCTGCAGGTCGTGGCACAATGTGTACTGTGTGATCAACCTCCAGGAGATGGGTTTCTACAAGGATCAGAAGAGCGCCAGTCAGGGCATTCCCTACCACAGCGAGATCCCCATCAGCCTGAAGGACGCCGTCTGCGAGGTGGCGCTGGACTACAAGAAGAAGAAGCACGTCTTCAAGCTGAAGTGAGTTTCAGACCTGATAAACAAGTCTGTATTTATACTGGACCAATCAGAAACACATCAGACGGCTTTAAGCAAAACGCTGCAGGTCTTTCATTTAAAGAAAGAACCCGACGGACGCCAGCGTGCGCGGTTTGAACTTCCTGCTAATGTGTGTGTTCACCTCCGCAGGCTCACTGACGGCAATGAGTATCTCTTCCAAGCCAAAGATGATGTAAGTATTAAAACACAGTATTTTAGCCTCAGTTTTTGGTGCGTCGTTCAGTTCTAGTCAACATCGCTGTTATTGTTAGTCTTACATCTGCTTTACATTAGAAATATGTCGATCATTTATTTGTTTGGATTGGAAATACAATCCACCTTTATTTATGGAGCACTTTAAAAACAACATGACCAAAGTGCTTTCCAGCAGAAAACAGAGATCAAAGTTAAAAACATTAACCAGACAAACAAAGTTAAATAACAATAAAATACATCAATGAAAAAAAGAAATCAGTAAATGTTAAATATTAAAACTGGTGCTGTCAGAGTTAATCTCGTTAAAATGGTGTTAATGCGGATCGCCCCGAGAGTGGGGCTGCACGCCGTCAACGCGTTAGCACGGTTAGCTCGCTTAGCTTGTTAATGCATTAGCACGGTTAGCTCGCTTAGCTTGTTAATGCTGTCGCTACCCGATCGGTACCCCGCATGCGCAAATCTTACGTCACTTCCTCTCTTTGCCAGCATTGCGACATTCAATATATTTGAATGACACGGTTAGCGCCCAGTTAGCTCTTAGCATTTCTCAACAGCTCTGCCTCCTTTTCGACTATCGGGACATTTAAACAATGGATAATCCGTATACAAACAAATTCACGCTTTTCTCCTCAACAGAGAGCGTTCCCCGATTGAACAACAGCGCCGTAAAATAAGAAGAATGGCGCCTAATTACAGACTTAATAATATTGACTTAGCAATGTGTCACGTGAAGATTCATCAGCCAGATGAAGTGTTTACTGACAATTGACAGTGATAGCGGACATCATCATCACTATACTTATCAATCCTCTCCACACAGACAAGCATAAACACACTCGACTGTCACTAAATCAAATTTAACACACGTTTGTAATGACGCCAATTCAGTTTACAATAGGGTTCATTCGCTCGGTCAGCAGGTGGCAGTATCCTCGTACACTGGGGAGTAAACTGCCATTAAACGAACAGCAGAAGAAGAAAACCCCTGCACATGCGCGGTACAGATCGGGGAGTCCTGATCCGTAACTATCTTTTTATTTTTTTGTTTTTCTCTACATTATATTAAATGTTTCATTATTGGAAACATTTTAAGAGATACTTATTATTCTGAACATCTTAACAGATACTCTGACCCGTAACTATCGTAAAACGCTTCAACCGGAAGTAGACACCTTTCGCGCATGTGGGGTACCGATTGGGTTTCTGGTACGGATCGGGTAGTGACAAATGCGTTAGCACGGTTAGCTCGCTTAGCTTGTTAATGCATTAGCGTCGGAGATTTGGTGCGTTAATGTGGTTATGACAGTTGCTATGATTTACACATTTTAACAAGATTAACGCTGACAGCACTAATGAAAACTAAATGAAAGGGTTGCAAATGATCTAAACAAGTGTACGTGTCCTGAAATGCGTTACATACGAGCGCTCACCCGGGTCATGGTGGTCTGGCGCGCTCGAGACGAAGGCCCGGGTCATGTGACCGTCGAGGGCGAGTGGTGTTACAGTGATTATGATGTAATGTTTGAGCTCATTTCTTCCTTCGTCTGCTTTTGTTTAGGCCCAAATAATTCTGATCTCATTATGCGCACTTTTTTAAAACCACCTGCAGCAGGTGATCAGGTGTAGCCGGCGGCGACTCGACGTTATTGGCGAGTTGTTTTTCTATCAGAGACATCATCAGCACTTCCTGCTCTAACTGCTTCCTTCCTCTTTGTCTCCTTCTGCTCGTGCTCCAGGAGGAGATGAACACGTGGATCTCGACCATCACCGCCGCCGTGTCGGGCGAGAAGCCCGAGGTCACGCCCAGCAGCCACAGCACGCCCGCCCCCGCCGCACGCGCTCAGACGCTGCCGGCCTCGGTCGCAGCCACGGCGACCGCCGAGTCGAGCCCGGGCAAACGAGAGAAAGACAAGGAGAAACGCTTCAGTCTGTTCAGCAAGAAGAAATAGACGCTGTTCTTCAGCCTCCCCTCCTCCTCCTCCTTCCCGTGGTGCTGTTTGGGGTCGCTCCTCGTTATCGAACGAACTTTGGTCAAATATTGTTGAAGATGTCCGACTTTTCTGCTCATAGCAACTGTCATAACCCAGAGCGCTCCAAATCGAATTACACTCGTGTAACCCAAAGCGTCGCCTCACATCATGTACTTAGAGAATAAGCGTTTTAACATTTGCAGCAGTTGCTACGTCAGGTCGCATCCCAAACAGCCTCTCCTCCTCTTCTTTCTTCCTCCTCCTCCTCGTCCTCTCCAGCATGCAAGCTCCGAGCCAAAACTCTCCACTCTGTGCCTATCAACCGTCCGGCTCAGAGCTCCAGCTACAAACACCCCCCACCTGCTTCTCTGCTCAGATCAGGAGCAGGAAATACCCGAAATCTGACTGAAGTGGTTTAAAGGCGGGGCGTGGGCGTGTGGGCGGGGTCTGCGACGCTTCAGGCAGCTGCTGTCGTTTAAACAACAAGGAGAACGCGACGTTAGAGGAGTTCCCACTTTCTTTACTCTTATCGCTGTTTTCTGTATCTCCCGTTCTCCCCGGCTTTCCCGTGTTTGCAGTTCGTCTCGGCGGGTTTTCCTTCTCGTTTTTTGTTTAGTTTTTTGGGGAAGTACTTCCTGTTAGAGTCCATCCTCAGCTTTCCTATTTTTTTGCGAGGCCTTGTCTTTGCAAGATGACGTGTATCCCTCTGTAGCGGGGAAAACCGAGGCCACGGCGGGGTGATTCTTTGAGCCGTCGAAGCGCAGAGACGAGTCGCTCGGAGCTTTTCTGACGCTTCGGTTTGCGCAATAAAACCGCAAAAAGCAAACGGTCGTCGCGGCGGTCCGTCTGGTTCCCGCAGCGACTCAGAGCGTTACCCTGCAGTGCTTTTGACTGTATGTATAACTTGTGTATAACAAACTGTTAAAAATAAACCTGTGTTTAATTTCACCTATTATTATTATTAATGCTATTAAGACCTACCGACCGTAATAAGCTTTGTTTGAGGATAACTTTCTTAACGGCGCGAACACTTAACCAACACGAATGAAGGAGCCATCGAGTCTCGATGGGAGAATAACTGCGAATGTTCGTTAACTCGATCTTTTAGGCGTTCGATGAAGTTTCTTTTCTACTTTTGCATTTCTGGAACGTCTCCTTCGGCCCTTTGTTGGCGTTTTTCCTCCTGTTTTTCTGTCTCACAGTTAAGCTAAGTCTAAGGTTTATTTAGAGCGGCGAGTATGAAGGCGTAGATGTACAAATAAAACACAAAGGTTACTTTAAGCATCGCTGTTGTTAGTGGATGAGCTGGTTTTAAAAAGCATTTACTGGAAGTGAGTAATGTTGGTGGCTTGCTTGTTGGCTTCAGCTCTCGGTTCTTTTTTTCTTTGAGATTTCAGACTTTTATCGCCAATGACGAGTCAAACTACAGCTACGGAAGTCCTTTCATGACAAAAGTCACACTTTTTTTATGGCTTCTAGTTAATGAGATCAGAGCTTCACGTTTGTTGAAGCTGAACAGGCTTCGCTCGCTGTAAGGATGTAGCTGGAAGCTAATGACGTGATTCTTGAGCCGTCTCATGAAAAACAGTTTGTTTAGATTTAATAAAGTTTTATTGGAGATTTTACACTAATCTGACATAAGTGCAGAAGATCTCCACTCGATTTGACTCGATGACTCATTAAATAAACTTTCACATAAATCTTAGAGAAAATAAACTCTAGGTTAAGTCTTGGGCTGCTGCTGGTCCCTCCTTTGATTACTGATTAATCTCTCGGGCTTTAAAACGTCAATAAACGGAAAAAAACAACATGACAGATCATTTTCTTATTTGAAATATTTGCTTTACTCTCAGGTGCCATTTTTGCTCGATAAACTTTTGGAAATTAGTTTTTGAGATAAAGTCTCTTCTGTTGCTGCACCACAAACTTTTGCCCCGCTTGGATGGAAATCACGTACACGGTAAATGACCTGCAAGCCCAACTTTAACACCAACGTCTAATCTGGAGTTATCGATTAAAATAGCTGCCAGAAAAGGCGAGTTCAGATTTAAAGGTGATTTCTTTGATGTACATTTATTGTTACAAAGTTGTCATTAATGGACTTCCGTAGGTGAACAAAAGTGAACAAAAACACCGAAATGAGCCCGAAACTATAAAAAGCGTGGGTGCGTGTGTTTTTCCACAGCTGGTGGTGGGGTTAGAAGGGGCGGGGCTTGAAACATCTTCACTCTGATTGGCCCTGAAATACTTCCTGTTCTCTTTCTGTTCTTTTGTTTTTTTTGTGCTTAATTTTCTGGCGATTTGATAAATATGTTGTGCATTCCTGTCACTGTAACCATAGTAAGATGAGATATTTCCTCATACTGCACAATCAATAATGCCACGATGGGAGGGTGGGCGGGGCCGGGGTTCGTAGGTGACGTAGTTGGAATGACGTGGACCGGGGGTCACTGCTAGTTGGATCTGCACCCGTAGACTTTTCCCCATCTCTGTTACATATGTGCAAAAAAGCCATTAAAATGCTTTTAAAAAGAAACCGTGAGACAGATTTTTATTTTTTCACTGAATGTGCGTGTGGGTGTGTCACAGTTCTGTAAATACAGACAAAGTACAGCTGTGAGTGATTAGTATCTATAAACTGATTTTATTTATGTGGCTCCTGTTCTCGACAGTACGGAGAAGCTTTAAGGCCGCATTAAGAAAACAAAGAGAGGAAGTCCACATGTGCAGGTTACTGTTGTTATTTCAAGATAAACGTCCACACTTGCTGTGGCCTCTGAGTTAGTGAGGTCATCCAGTTTTAATAATAAAGGAGGACGTGATTTCTGTTTAATGCATAAACACAGGCTGTTCATGTGAAACGTGTTATGCTGCTCAGAAAACGATGATGCATGTTTACATGTATGATGCATCCAGCTGATCTAAACGTCTTGTCGAGGGCTCAGCAGCAGTTTGTCTTGAAACAACTTTTTCTCAAAATGATCAATATTATTTTTCTTAATGTGGCCCTAATAATCTGTCGTACAACAGTTATCTCGACCTAGAAATAAAACTGTGGGCAGCACGTGGTGATGGTGGGAGGAAGAACTCCTTTAGAACTGGAAGAAGCTGTTTTTATCAGCTTTGACATTGATATGACACAAATCCAAATCACTGTTGTTTTAATTTTATTTTGTCTTTAATAAACTTCCATAGAGGGTATAAAAATTGCTCAAAGCACCTGGACAGGTGTGCAATCCATCACCTGCAGCCAGCTTACACTCAGGAGTCAACTCCATGCTCGTGTTTGGATGGTGGGAGGAACCCGGGGAGAACCCACGCAGGTACAAGGAGAACGTGCAGATTCAAACCCAGGACCTTGTTACTGTGAGGCAGCACTGTGTGCTAACCACTGCACCACCACGTTAATGACGTGAGCTGGAGGTTTTCTGTGAGGATCTGAGTTTAGGATTTGTTTACAGTGACGAACTTCAGAAGTCGAGCTGAACAGCAGCTGCACGGGCCGACGTCAGCATCACATCAACACGCCTTCAGCACATCGCTCGGTTCCTGCACAAGTGTTCAAAGGCAGCTTTTAAAATGATATAGGTTAGAATCAAAGAACATGACAATGCTCATAAGTTTAACTTCTACAGTTATTACATTTATTATTGTATTATTTATTCCTGCGGTTACAGACACAGATGGCATCAGGCTCCGGGTTAGAACGGAAAAGAGGAAAACTTGGAGTCAAAAAGAGTCTGAAGAATGGGAATGAAAAGGAAGGAAGATGTGGGGGCAAATAAAACATGTAGAGACGGAGTCGTTCAAACTGCTTGAAAATGTGTCTGAGACGAACTGCAGGACTAAAATAATCAGACGTCATCAATATCACAGAAAAGAGACACAAAATAGCTGTTATTGGGGGTTATTGTCAATAATCATGTGAACGTTTTTTGTTTTTATTTTAAGAAATCTCTATTTTAACCACCAGATGGCGCCAGTTGAACAGCAGGGCTGCGGTTTGTGGACCAAGTGGGAAAGCAGCTCCACATGAGCATAAAAACACATGAAGGGCCAAAATACATTCAGCCTCACAGATTCAGAGCAACAATCACAGGAGCACCTGTGAGGAGCACCTGGCTTTAGTGGAGAGGAAGAACTCCCTTTTGACAGGAAGCATTTATTTTTCCAAATGGATCATTACGGCTTAGCCATGGTCCACCTGATTGATTTATTTTTAACTTTTAAGTTATTACAAACAGAACAGACATGACTGGGGGATAAGAAAGAGAAATACACAGACGAGAAAAGGAAAGAAAACCAGATGAGGGACACTAAACTATCAGCTGGATCACCTGCTGGAGGCCACAGCAACAACCTAGATAAGTACAGGTAACACTAAGTAATATTGAGTGTTACTGAGCAGCACACCAGACCGACAACACACAATATGCTTTGAGGCAGCAGCTAAAGAAGATACAGTGTGTGTCTGTGTGTGAGCGCTTGTATTCAAAAGGTTTCTCCGTGTAACTATCTGATAGTGGGTGTGGGGCGCCATAAAGGACATCCAGGCCACAGACATCTAGAGGCTCCCCAGAGTGTGAGAGTCCAAGAAGGACCACCGGAGGGACAGCCATGCCACCCACCCAGGAAGAGCTGAGGAGAGTCCAAACTGGCAGGGAGGGGGGGGGGGGCACCCAGCAGCAGCAGCAGCAGCAGCAGCAGCAGCAGCAGCAGCAGCAGCAGCAGCAGCAGCAGCAGCAGCAACCATGCAGCCACCATGCAGCCACCATGCAGCCACCATGCAGCCACCATGCAGCCACCATGCAGCCACCATGCAGCCACCATGCAGAAGCTACAGGAAGCTACAGGAAGCTACAGGAAGCTACTGAGCTCTAATTAGCAGTCTGTGGCTGCAGACTAGTTAGCAGCCTTACCTGAGCACTCCAGCCTGTCATCCTAATATGGTCTCAGTGTGATGTCCATCTTTTATATACAGCCTGTGGTTTAAATGTTTACTGTTTACTGCCCTGTTGTTTGTGACACATGTCACTTTTCTCTCCGACCTCAGCACCGCGGACAGCGCCTCCCTCCCTGCTGCTGTTGGGATTTGTAGTTTTCTAAATTATTTTCCTGTGACGTGTGTATCCCAGAGAACACAAAGCCCCAGAGTGCTTTGCGGCCGTGCGTCCTCTCCAGTGGAGCAGGGGTGTTTCTCTCCCGAGTCCGAGCTGCGCCAAGCGCACGACACATCACCACAGGAAGAGCCACACCTTCAAAATAAAACCCAAGATTTGAGATTTACCAATATAACTTTGAGTGAGTCAGAAAGAACCAGAGGCAGAAAATCATGATTTGTGCCAAAGGGCAAGAGCGTCAATAAAAACTATCAGCTTTGAGTTAATAGAACATTACCCATTATTATGTTGATACTATTTTTGTAATTTTTGAGTATTTGAAGAAAGCTTATCATAATTATGATTCATGTTTGTTCTACTGCACTTTATTTTTGTCCTAGAACACGACCCCTGTTATGTTGGGTTTTTTGTAACCTTATACAGATGTAATCTGTCATCCAGCTTTCTTCGAACAGAAGAGTTTAACATGCTTTTATTTTGAAAAACTGTTGCGCTAACCATCTTTAATCAGAACTCCAAATCCTGCTCTCCGGTCTTTAAGTGATGACGTATGAACCCTGCTTCCTGGTCCAAACTACTGTGTTTATTAAGGCTGTTGTGTTTTTAACATGTTTTAATGTTTTGTGTCTTGTTCCATTTAATCTGAACAAGCCCCTAAAAACAGTCAGTGCTCACTGTCGGCCTCTGTTTTTATTACCACTGTTCATTTTAAAGCTCAGTTTTTAAAACCGTATGATGTAACTACAGCTCATGCAGCAGTATGTTAATGATATCTTATCTCAGGTGTGAGGTAATCCATCTATTCCCTAACCATCGGGAACCCTCATGTTAACTTATACGGAATGGAAAGAAAATTAGCATTTATCCTCCAGCTTCACTGTGCTAATGCTATGCTAACATAGCTGTGTAGCTAGCCACCACGTAGCACGTCATTATATAGCAGCTAGCCCAACTTCAGTAACTCTACAAACGTCACTGCTGTTTAGTTTTCTGTCTCCGTTTATGTTGGAAGTGATAACAGATATGGTCGTATATTTATATGGTATATTATGTTTAGGTGGAAGCTAGCGAGCTAACTCCCTGCTAACGTCGTTCTCTGTTAAATTTCATAAATTCTGTTTTCATAAAAACTTAATTGTTACAGCTGGCAGAGCAGCCACACATGATGTCAGACTTAAAGACTGGATAAACTTAAATTTAACTTAAAATTTAAAGAACTTTATTGTCATTGTAGTTATTTAACAAATTTTTTTGGTAGCTTACAGAGGCCAGCAGCAATAAAACAAGAAGCAGCAGTAACATAATAACCAAGTAAACATAGTAAAAGTTTAAAATATAAAGTAAGAAGAAGGCACTTAGCACAGTAAATAAAAATACAACAGTATTTACAGTGTGGTAGTTTAGTGCAAACATTAATGCCCAGTAAATAACTTTGTACATTAGCAGCAGACGTGACATGGGGTAAAGGAGAGAGGGAGGGTTAGCTATGGTGTGTTGGGGGACGGGTGACACAGGCTGCAGCTCTGGGGAAAAAGCTGCGCTTTAGTCTGTTTGTGCAGGTTCTGATTGGCCTGCATCTCTTCCCTGATGGGAGGGGTACAAAAAGTCTGTGGCCTGGACGGGTTGGATCCTTGATCATGCAGCTAGCTGGCTTCTGTAAACAGCTAGCATAGACCGTGTTGAGATTCGGGAGTTTGGTTCCACTGATCCTCTGGACAGTTTGATGGTCCGGGTGAGAGCTCGACGGTTTTCTGCAGTGCAGCTGAAGCACCACACAGTGATGCAGTGACAGAGGACGCTCTCTGCTGTGCTCCTGTAAAAGTTTACTAAGAGCCTGGTCGGCACATTCGCTTTTTAAAGTTTTCTTAGGAAGAAAAGTCTCTGCTGTGCTTTCTTCACTAAGTGGGATGTGTCCATGTGAGATCTTTGGTTATGTGTAGGCCCAGGAATTTAATGTCATTCACCCTCAACTTCCTCACCATTTCTGTGGAGGGGTGGTCGTGTTGTTTTCTTGGCTCTTCTGTCTCTACATCGATCTCCTTTGTTTCGGCAGTGTTCAGAACCAGCTCGTTGTTTCCACACCATCTGATTAGATGTTGGACGTCCTCTGCAGTGAGACTCGCTGTCTGATATCCTTCCCACTATTGTAGTGTCGTCAGCAAACTTCACTGTGGTGTTAGAAGAGGAGTGGATGGGTTTGCAGTCGTGTGTGAATAGAGTGAAGAGAGCTGGAGTGAGAACGCAGCCCTGCTCCTGTGTTCATGGTGATAGCAGATGATGTAAGGTTGCCCAGCCTGACCTTCTGTGGCCTCTTTGTAAGGAAATCCAAAATCCACGAGCAGATCCATGATAAAGAGGCTGATAAAATATCAGAGAAAATAAAATCATTTCCAGCAACATCAAAGTGTCATACACATTAATACGATAACATCATGTAAGTAACTGAGTACTTTTACTGTGCCTGCTTGTAACTTGAGGTATTTTGATGCTGAAACTTTTGCACAATCCGGCTCCAAACTCCGCTTCAAGTCCCAAAGTCAAACGAACACCTGTCTAAACTCTTTCCTCTTTAATAAAATGACCAGTGTGAAACCCTCTGACGTCATGCTGCTGAGTCTGAGTAAAAGTACTCCGTCACTTCCTGATTCCGCGGAACCGACAGCTGAGCTGCGGGCCTTTTAATGGTGCTTTTATTTTAGAAGGCTCAGCATCGGAAGTTGGGCGCAGTGCTGTGTCGCGTGTCCGCTGATGCGCGTGCTCGTCACGTCGGGAAAAGGAGCGAGCAAACGTCACAGACTCCTGGCTCAGGAGGCTCCCTGCTGCACGCGACAGTACGCTCCTCGAAGCAGAAGCTCCGGCTGTGCCTCCGCCTGCTCCGCCCGTGAGTCTGCCTGCGGGTGGAGGATGCTCTACTCCTCCTCCCGCTGTGGGGAGTCAGGACTTTCCTCTCCGTCATCCGGCCGGGATGCTGCGCTGTGAGCCCGGGGCTGCTCCCCGCCTCTGCCCGCTGGAGTTGGATCATCTGCCGGGATTAAACACTCGCTGTCATCCTCTCCTCCGCTCCTCCACTGCGCGGTCGCTTCTTCTTCGTTGATTTTGCGGCTCTGGGTCGTTTGACTTCCTGACTGCTGGTTTTACTCGCGCGCAGATTTGTGAATGAGCCGCGGTCCTCCCGGGGAGAAGGTGCTGTGAGCGCGCGGGGGGCAGGATGGAGGCGGCGGGTCGGGATGGAGGATTAGAGCACGGAGGGATTAAATCCTCCACCAGCCGCTGACTTTGGTTTTGTGGGTTTGGAGAAGTTTCCAGACTGTTCGCGTCCTCCGTGTTTTTGAGGAGTGGGTGGAAGGAGTGAGAGAGTGATAAGCGTGGAAAAGTTTCTCGCGTGGTGATTCCAGCTGCAGTGAAACGGCTCTGAGTGGGGAGGCTCGGCGGGAGCAGCTCCCGGGGGATCGCGGAGATGATGAAGGTCTCACGGTGCTGAAACCAGAGGACTCAGACTTTACGCGGGGATTACAGTCACGGCATCACATGAACGGAGGAATATGAACCATCACATTCACGGTAAATCTCGGAGCTGACGTCCAATCAGCGTCTGCGCGCGCATCGTGATGAAGAGTCGAAGGAAGTCCGAGTCCTGAAGCTGTGGGCGCGAACTTTTCTTCAGACGACAGCCGAACACGGTGACCCCGGCTCAGGCAGGTGACCCCGCTCACAGTTCCGTTACCGGGTCTCTGGATCCAGAGGGAGGAGCTGCGGGAGCGGGCGGGCGGTACCGGAGCCCCTCAGATGAGCGAACATGTCGGACCGGAGCGCCCCGGGCTGCCGGCTCAGACTGGACTGGGTCTACGGGTACCGGGGGCACCAGTGCCGGAATAACCTGTACTACACGGCGGGGAAGGAGGTGGTGTACTTCGTGGCCGGGGTTGGAGTGGTTTACAACACCAGAGAGCACAGCCAGCGGTTCTACCTGGGACACAATGACGACATCATCAGGTGAGCCCCCTGCACAGGTCACGTGATGGGTTATCGATCGAGACTTCCAGGTCTCAGAATCAATATCTCTGAGTCACAGCATGAGCCTCCCTAACAGCCCGGGTCGCTCTGCTATGTCACATTAAATCAGACGTTCCCAAAGTGTGGGGCCCGCCCCCTAGGGGGGGCGCAGAGCCATTGCAGGGGGGGCGCGGCATGAAAAGGGAAAAAAAAACCAACAACAACGCTTGGACACTGCTAGCACGGGCGCCCACACAAACGCAAAGCAGGAGATGAAGCATAGCTGAATGTGTTTCCAAACCAACTTCATTCTAAGCCAAAGACTAGAAAATATGGTGAAGCAAATCTTCCCTTTGGTTTCACCTGCACAAGTGCCAAGGTAGGTCTCCCTGCAGGATTGGTTTTCCCTTTGTTGGGAGCAGCGCTGGACTGTTTAAATCACGGACAAACAGTATCCCACATTCTTGATTTGTAGTTCACAAACACTTGTTGTAATGACTAACTACTCCTGACATTTTGGAGATGTGAGCTCTTTATACAGTAAAGTTACAGCGGGATACAAATAACATCAGGCTGATCCTGCCACAATTTGTTCCCCCGGTTCAAATCATGGACAAACAGCATCCTACAGTTATTTATGTTTTTGAACCCATTTTGCAGAGTGATTCGAAACGCTGTTTACGTGTGGATGAAACAGCTGCGTTTTCAAAAATACCCGTGTAGGTGTGGACGTAGCGTAAAAGACTTAGTAGTTTATTTTCTTACTACCTGTAATTTATTGCAGATTACTTGTATTTGCTTAATTGTTTACTAAATGTTTGAGGTGTGAAATAAACCGCAATGGAGCAAAATATGGGTGTGTGTGGTTGGAGGATGTGTTCGTGAGTGCGTGCGTGCGTGCGCGCGCGCGAGGGGGGGCGCGAACATTTTTCTTGTAAAACAAGGGGGGCCCAGCAAAAAAGGTTTGGGAACCACTGCATTAAATGGAGCCGAATTAGCGGTCGGAAGTTATTTTTCATTATAAATCCGAACATGTTCCAACGTCGCTCACCGACTCGCTGAGATCCTCACAAATCCTAAAAACCTTCAGATTCTCAGGCGAGTTCTGAAACGTCTTTTTTCTCTTTACTTTCTCTAAGCGTGTTTCTGACACCCTGAGAGCCAGTGATTCACACTGAATTTATAAATATGTTTCGTGTGTGTGTTCACAGTTTGTGTGATTTAAGAGTCATTTTGCCATAAAAAACAAATTAACATTTGATGGAAACCAAAGTGTCCCTGCTGTGTGAGCTTTTCATAAAGGAAGAAGCAGTAGAAGATCTGATGGTCCTCCTGGCTTCCTGTTCCTTCAGTCTGTTGCACATTATCTCATTAGTGGCCTTTTAAACATGAGCCTTGTGATTGTGAGAGTGATAATCCAAGATAAGATCTGCAAACATAAAACTTTGTTTTATCTGTGGAGTCTGATTCAGTAAGGCTAAACCCTGAAGCAAAGAGATACTACAAAATATCATAAATAACATTAAAGGTACTGTTCGTAAAACCCTGTGGTAAATTCAATGACAACATTCACCACAAGGGGGCAGCCTTTTTAAAAAAAGTCTTTTCTAATATTTTAAATAGAACGGCAATAATAAAGCAGAACGAAAACACAGAAATCCAAAATAAAACTGTCTCTCGTTCCTGCAGCCAATGACAGTTGTCGTGGTTACGTTGTGGGAGGAGCATTGTAGGTCACGGGGTGTAATTCAACTGTAACTCTGGCAGTGACATGAATCCTGTGCAGATGTTGAGCTACCATAAGCTTCAGTAATGCTGACTTTAATCGCCTGTGACCATTTAAATGTGTCGGGCTGTAGCCTGACTGCTGCTGGTGCAACATGTGGCAGCACAAGATAAACTTTGTCTGCATGGTGGAAATGTGGTGACGCTTATAATTCATAAAAACTACAACGTTATTAAACAAAAAGAAGCAGAGAAAGCATATTTGTTACACTCAGTCCTGTGACTCATCTCGGTGCTTTTGTTTCTTTTGAGATGTTTTTTGGACCTTCGTGGGTTTTTTATCGCTCCCACACAGTTTGGTTTGTCCTTCAGTTTGACAGAAGTTCAAATCTAAACACGAGCAGGTTTACGCCGAGACAGGAAGCAGCTTTTTCTGCTGCTGCTGGGTTTCCTAATGAACGAAGAGCTCAGTGATGAGGAGTAACTTAGATTTAGATTTTTATCAGGGCAGGACAGCTCGCGGGCAGGTGAGGGACTTGTTCCTGTTCTCAGGTCTGATGGGTTTATTTCTGAGCCACACCCTGCAGTTCCACTAACGTCCAGCAGGGGCTGCAGCAGTGCGTCAGTCCCCATAGACTCCTGTGGTAAACGTTTACAGCCACATAGACAAACTGATTGGTCTTTGTAGATAATTCTTATTAGGGGCGTGGCCTCTTTGATTGATAGGTGCATGGCGCAGGCAGCTGTAGCTCCAAGCTGTCTGCTAGCCTTCAGCTAAGCTAACTGGAGTCCTGTTTGGGCTGTTGGAGGTTTTTTAATAACATCATCTGACAGGTGAAGTAATGTTAACATAATAATGTTTTATATATTTGTTGCTGTTGCACACTGGATGGTGGTCGTTTCACAGCTGCTTTAATGTTGTGTGAATTTGAGTTTTTCATCCTCAGTTTACAGCTTTAAAAATCCGTTTTTATGTCCACACCTCCTGACCTCACTGCTTATTTATTATCTTTATTTAACCCTTGGTGGCCGTTAGCACACCATCATGAAGCAACAGACGACTGTGGAAAACAAAAAAGCATCGTGTTCAGAGAAATCCTGCGAACCACTCTCAAGGCAGCTCGTGGATGTGCGTGGACTAATTAATTCAGAGTGAAACCAGCTCACAAACACCTAAAAGCTTTAATCTGGGATTATCTGACACTTGTATAACACGAGTCTGTTTCCCCATCGGGACTTTTTAGCTCGTTTGCATCGCTTTGAGGGCAATTTTGGCACTTTGTTGGGGATGTGAGGTTTTCACAGTGTGATGGCTGTGGAGCAACACATCACAGGGCGCAGTCAGTGGGTCCACAGAGCCTTAAAGGGGCGAACACAGCGTGCTGACCTGTGAGGCATGAGACGGTGTGAATGCATTGACTGTGCAGGTAGACGTGATCACAGCACAGGCTTAAGCACACACACGAAGGAAGAGCAGCACTCGATTGGCTCAGACTTCTCTTGGGTTATTTTTTAAAGATACTAATAAACTCTTTGAGTCTCTCTTTCAAACTGGAAAAATTCCCTGCAGCATTGGGAATGTTAGTCCCCTCCTGTCAGACCAGTTTCTCAGTAAAACGTCCTCTGGGAAGCTGCTCCTGGATCTGGAGCCACTGAGATAAAACAGACTTTTACATGAAATCTTTTTTGGAGTCGGGGCTGCTCGTGGAATAATTTTGCCCTTCTGGTCGGTCGTGTTTTATCTCTTGGAAAATTTTCGACATTTTGAATGAAAAGTTGAAAAAGCCCTGAGCTGAGACGAGAAGCAGCAGAGGGATTTTCTCTGAGAGCAAATTGGAGCGAGTGGAGGAGGGAGATGATTCAGCGAGGTCGCTCATTCACAACACACACACACACACACACACACACACACACACACACACACACACACACACACACACACACACACACACACACACACACACACACACACACACACCCCTGTGTATTCACCAACACTGAACAGCCTGTGAGTCACTGCAGCAGCAGCAGGCGTGTTTGGACAGTTTATACAGCAAGTCAGCTGCAGCCTGGAGTGTGTGTGTGTGTGTGTGTGTGTGTGTGTGTGTGTGTGTGTGTGTGTGTGTGTGAGACTAATTGAATAGCTGGATGCTGTCTCTCTGTCAGGGTTGTTAAATTTGTGTTTGTGCCAAATTTCCCCTCAGAGCTGACTGCAGGTTTCTGCTGACCAAAGTTATTAAGACCTGTCAGTCACAGTTTAAATTCAGACCGTTAATTAAAATAAAAACATTTAGTAACATCTGAAAAAATACAGTAAAATCCTCAGATTATTAAGAACAAAATAAATAAAGGAAAAGTAAAGAAAGCTGAAAAATACTGAAATGTACGTCACAAATAAAATCCAGAAAATAAAATAGAAAAATTCCTTAAAAAGCCTGATTGTATAGGAATTATAATTTTTTTTTTTAAATAAAATATCCAAAAGACATGAATATATCTGGAAAAATAACACAAACGTCCACTGAAAATAATCTGATAATAAACAAACAAACTGTCCTAAAATCTGCACGAATGTAAAATCAATGTTTTGGAAAAAATTCCATAAAAAGTAAAATGTTAAAAATGACATAAGAAATACAAATAAAACAGGATTTTCTACAAACATTAGGCTAATAAAATGTCCAAAAATAAAATGAATATCATGTGTTTTTAAAAAGTTAAAAAAATACCTTAAAAAAGGGGAAATATGAAAAATACTAAAAAGGTAAAATAAAATTTCTTAAAAGTATAACAAACTCAAATTTTAGATCAATATTTTTAAATATCCTAAAAATATTTAAAATATCTTTTAAATATCAAATTCATGTTTTTACCCACAGTCGTTTCTCAAAAGTCTCAAAATCCTGATTTTCAGATTTGAATAATGATAAAAAACACAAGAGACACAAAACTAGACAAGTTAAACAAGAGATTGTTAAACAGACACGCACACACACAGACGCACACACACACACACAGACAGACACACACAGTTTTCTTCATGCTGCGACTCGGATGTTGAACGTTTCTCCTGAACATTCGTCACAGTCACAAAAGAAAAACGTGTTTGTGTGGATTTAAAGAGGACGACGCGGTGAACAGCGTGTCCCCTTCAGGCCACCGTCCGGTGCTGCGTCTGCTCCTCGGTCTGGAGGAAATGTCGCAGGTCCCGGCTGATGCATGGGCCTCTTCATCAGCCAGAGGGGAAATGTGCCAGCTCGCCGTCACAGTCCGAACGGACGGAGACCAGCTCTGCTCTCAGAGCTTAAAAATATCCTTAATGGCTCCAACCAGAGCACGTCTGACCTCCATCCTGCAGCTGCCGTCTCCACCTGATTTTGCAGTCCTGGGTTTAACGGCATCTTTAAACCTGGACCTGTGTTTTTTGTTTGTTTGTTTTAGGTCTGAACTAGTCGCAGGAAACAAAATATTAGAGTTCAGGTGAACAGAGCAGGTAACAGAGATACCAGTGTTTACTTTCAAAATAAAAGCTCTGGCTTACTGTTGAAGCCATTGTTTTTACTTTGACGGCAAACGGTCTGTTTCCAGTTTGTGTTGCACTCTTCTTAACACTCACTGACTAGTTGCTGAGTTTTTGCTGTCAAGCAGGCATCTTTCACACGAACTACAGGTAACCACGGCGATCTGTTCCTGACCAAAGACCAATCAAAAGAATTTACACAGTCTGTACAATAACACAGAGAAAACCAACAATCATATGACCCCCTATGAGCAGCACTTTGGCGACAGTGGGAAGGAAAAACTCCATTTTAACAGGAAGAAACCTCCAACAGAACCAGGCTCAGGGAGGGGCGGGGCCATCTGCTGTGATTGGTTGGAGGTGAGGGGAGAAAAAACAATCATGAGGTTTTTGCTGCACTGATTTAGCAACAACTAGCAACCAGTTGGGACGTTTTCATTTCTTCCCTAGCAACCCGGTGGTTGCCAGGTGGAGTGACTGAGGCCTTCAGTAGCTTGTTTCAGACAGGAGGAGCCGATGGGCTCCACAGAGTAGCAGGATTAGACACAGAGGCATTATTTTTAACTGCATGTCATGCAAAGCTCTTCTAGCAGGGTGCACGAACAAACACAGAGCAGTTTGGGAAAAGCTTCAAGCAGCAGGTCACATGTTTAGTTCAGGGCTGCAGACGGTCTGCAGGTTATTTTCTCAATGAGTCATTAAGGCTACGTTCACTCTGCAGGTCTTAATGCTCAATTCCGATTTTTTGATCAAATCCGATTTTTTGTGTCTGCTCGTTCACACTACAAATAAAATTGATGAGCTTTCACCTGCAGTGAGAACGTAGCCTTAGACTATAAACTTTAAGTAAAAGTCTGAAAGCAGTTTCAAAGTGTGGGACGATATATTCATCAATCAGAAACTAAAAAAGCCTCAAATCTTAAGTTACATAAGTTTTTTCTTGCGTCTTAGTTCAGGTCACACATCAGAGTCTGTAAAGGATTTACTGTAGAGTCTTTGCTTTGACACTTTTAATCAGAGCTTATCATCATGTGACATGAAGTCACAGTTTCATGTTTTTAAGGTCAAACTAAGTAAAGTTCTTCCTGTTTGTGCACTTCCTGTACATTTTTGTTGCATCTGCTAAAGTGAAAAGCGTGATGATGGCTCAGATGGAAATGAGCTGTGCTGACACTGATGCCAGGTTTGTGTCCTCTGATGGAGTTCGTGTGTGGTGAGTGGCGGCTGCGCTCCCAGAAACCATTTACGTTTGCTTTTCAGTCAGCCCTGTCAGCGACAGCCCCGCCACAATAAAAGCACCGGTCGCCCGCTCAGCAGTTTGACGCAGCCTGAAGGGACGAGGTTCCAGGACAGGGCAAATTCACGTGGCACAAAAGTGCATCACAAGGCAACGGTTAGCTTTTTTTGACACATTTGGATTAGCAAATATTTCGTCGTCTTTGAAGTCGCCCCTGTGGATAAATGTTGATTCTTCTGTGCAAAGTAACTTCACCCCGTCATCAGAAGGTGTTCTGCAACAGCTCGATGAAAGTTTGGACCACTCTTCATGCAGAATTTCTTCTGCTGCCGGATGTTTGAGGATTTTCTTGCATGTGCTCATTTTAAATCTCCCATTGGGCTCCAGATCTTCTTCTTCCAGCTCTGTTCCTCAGCAGGTTTGTTTGTGTCTGGTTTGGCTCCAGCTTTCAGACATGATCTTCAGCACCCTTTGATTATGAAGAACCAATCAGGGCACGCTTTATTAAATAAAATCTTTTACTTCTTTATTTTTCTGCTTCAGTTGATGACAAACACAGCACAGACGATTGAAGCCACATCGCTGCTGGTTTTGGTCCCTGTATGGAGTCTGTGTTATACTGGGAGCATCATCAGGTGACCAAAGCCAGTGCAGTGGTTTGGATTTGTTTACTAGTCCCTAAGGACCCCAAAGCACTTCACATATCCAGTCATCCACCCATTCACACACTGGTGATGGCAGCTACATTGTAGCCACAGCCACCCTGGGGCGCACTGACAGAGGCGAGGCTGCCAGACACTGGCGCCACCGGGCCTCTGACCACCACCAGTAGGCAACAGGTGAAGTGTCTCGCCCAAGGACACAACGACGAGACTCTTGGAGCAACCTTCCAATTACAAGACAAACTGCCAACTCTTGAGCCACGATCGCACCCACGATCATGGCGATTGATCAGTGGTCTTTGATCAGTGGTCATGAGAATTTGCATATTAATAATCATAAACTGAGCTCCCGGTCCATTGTTCCTTCAGTGGGCTGGTTTCAGTCATTATGCAAATGTCCTGTTTATAAGATTGGAAACCTGCAGTCAGCTGAGACTGAAGGAGTCACCTGGATGATGACCAAACGTTTCCCCCAATGAAAACATCCAGATGAGCAGAATCAACCTTTTGGGATTTCCTTACCTGGATGACTGAGGATGCATCAAGACATACTTTGCTCTCTCTGTAAATGTCCACAGCACTTTTTCACAACAAACCTAGTGTTTGCGGTTATGTGGGCCTAAGGGTGCAGCTAGAACCCCACACCTGTTCCTCCACCCTTAACAGCATCATTGCTGCAGGACTGGAGTTTTACTTGTTTTTGTAACCAGTATACAACCATTTGAGCTGCTCATCAGTGGCTCAGATTGACTGCAACATGTTGGAAATCCTTCTGCGTTTGAAAACTAGACGCCAAATATTTGCCGACCTTCATCAGTCAGTCTGTCGGGTTGCAGTTGCTTGGAGACAGGTTGCCTGTTAGCAATCAGGCGCCTAATGTGAAAACAGTCAAACATCAGGGTACCGCTGATTTTCTTTTTGCTCTAGTAGATCGGAGCTTCCTGTTTTCACTGTAGTGCCATGTGAAGGTCTGTTTAAAGTAAACGTGTTCGATGTGGCTTCGAGCAGGTGAAACTTTGACCTTTAGTCTTGGTGATCGTTGACTCAAAATCACCGTGACGATGCAGAAATATGGAGACCTGATAGTTGAGATGTTTACTCTGTGTTTTCTATTTATGACCCAGAAAGTAACGATTACACATCTCTTCATCTGTTTTGTACCAACCGCAGTAAACAGAGTGATGTCACACAGCCTCACAGTGACTTTTAGCGCTGACTCTCTCCTTTGCATTGTGCAGTGGCTTCTGCTGAAAGCTCTGAATCATGACTGCACTCGCCCCCCCTCCCCGCCTGCCTGATGGATCGCCGCAGTAATTGCAGGCTCAATGTAGACGCATTAAATCCACGTTGAGTTTTTCTGAAAGAGCGAGAGTGGGACTGTCTTTTTCTTTCATTGGCTCTTTCATGGCCGCGGCCTCCCGCAGGGCGATCGGCCTTTATGCTCCTCTGCAGAGAAGCACAGGCGGCTGCTGAATGGCAGCAATTATCAGCCGCTGGTTGCTGCTGCACACAGCTCACATTTCCAGCTCTCACATCTCAGTTCCCTTCAGCTTCGTGCTTTTCATCTTTTCAGTGTTTCCACGAGTCCGACTCAGACTGCACGCTCTGACACTCTGACCAGTGTTCAATGAAACGCCTCCTCCTCGAGTTACAAATGATATTTTAATGCGCAGAAATAAAGGTGAAAATTCAGCCCTGGTACTCTTGCATCTGTCTGCTGCCTGCTGATCGTAGGATACTGACTGAGAGACTTAGAGCCTGGGTGGTCGTCTCTGGGTCAGCTCTCGACTGGTTTTCTTGTGGTGTGCCGCAGGGCTTGGTCCTGGGACCTCCCTATATGTCCTTTGGCACTGCATTCATCTTATAACGAAACTGATTGCTGCAAATTATCTGAATAAAAAAAAAAATTGAAGCTCTGATATGTGTTCCCATAGTAACGGAAACTCTTGGCTGTTACCTTTGATCAGGTGTTCAGGTGGGAGAACTTAAAGGAGGTCCAGCTGGCTTGGACTCAAGAGCTAGTCCTCAGTGTCCCCCAGTCAAATTCAAATTTTATTTGTCACATACACAGTACGATATGCAGTGAAATGTTTACACAACTGCTCGTGACCTAAAGAAAAAAAGACTATGAATACATTAAAATGAAGGGTAAATTTAACTAGGAAGGAATAAAATATAAAAATTCTAGTTAAAAATCAAATAACTGTACAACAAAATACACAATACACAATATAGAAATATATATGAAGAAATATAGAACGATAACAGCAGCTGCACAGTATTAAGTGGAAATGAAGAAATATAATGTCCAGTGTTGTGCAATCCACATATTTAAGTGTCTTGTGCAGTGCAAATATGCTTAAAGTGATTTATTTAAGTGACAAAGTGATTCGATTAGATGACCACGCAGTGTAGTTGTGCAGCGGCCACTGGTGTAAACACATGTCCAGAATGTTCAGTGTGTGTGTAAGAACCATATGTGTGGGTCAGTGCTGTGTGGTGGTGTGATTGAGAGACCGTATCGCCTGCGGGAAGAAGCTCCTCCTCAGTCTCTCTGTGTTGGTCTTCAGGGAGCAGAATCGCTTTCCTGACCTCAACAGAGAGAACAGTCTGTTGTTGGGATGGCTGAGGTCCTTCACGATCTTCCTGGCCTTGGTCCAGCACCACCTGCTGTAGATTGAGTGCAGGTCAGGGAGCTCGGAGCGGATGGTGCGCTCAGCTGATCGCACAACCCTCTGTAGAGCTCGTCTGTCCTGCATGGTGCTGTTCCCGAACCAGGTTGAGATGTTTCCCGTCAGGATGCTCTCTATGGTGCAGGAGTAAAAGTTCCTGAGCACCTTGGAGGGCAGTTGGAAGTCTCTCAAGCGTCTGAGGTGGTAGAGATGCTGTCGGGCTTTTTTCACCACGGTGTTGATGTGACAGGACCATGACAGGTCCTGCGTGATGTGAACTCTGAGCTTTTGAAGCTGTCCACTCTCTCCACTGGGCACTCGTTGATGACGGGGGTCTGGTAGTTCCTCTCCTGCTTAGTGCTGAAGTCCACTATCGACTCCTTTGTCTTACTGACGTTTAGAAGGAGGTTGTTCCTCAGTCCCCACACTGAGGTGTTCCCAAGCTGTGAGGCTCTGCACCCCAGCTCCGCGGCGTCCCAGTCAGATAGTCTGCCTCCTCTTATCTGCGATTCTTCTCGACACCCCTCTTGGATCGTGGCTGTAGGTGAGGCTATGAACAGACGGTGTGATCTGGTTTCGGCTTAATGCACGGGACACAGACACTCCCACTCAGTGGTCACGCCGCTCTCCCTCCTCGACTGTCACTGAAACATAAGAAGAGTCACAATCAGTCACTCGTCCCAAACACTTGTTCAGCCCCGCCTCCGTGCCGCCCCTCCTCCACAGTGGGTCAGAGACCACACCCGCGCCACACAGAGCGTCTAACGGCACCAGCTCTGAGTACAGGCAGCGTGTAGCCTACTGTGCACTCGCCTCCAGCTCTAAGGCTGACCTCACTACAGTGATGAAGTACTGCTGTCTGCTAAACGCAGACGTTACATCATCAAATCTGAATTTGTTGTGTTTTTGCATCATTTTGTTGACGAATGAAGGATCTGACTCTGTTTCTCTCGTCCCCTGCTCTCGCCTTTCTGTCTTTCCCTTGTCCCACTTCCTGTTGGTTGCCTGCAGGTAGAACCTGACCGACCAACTGACACACACACACACACACACACACACACACACACACACACACACACACACACACACACAGGAAGCACTAAACCAAAGGACATCATTATGTTTGCTGTGCAGCTTTCATGGTATTTCTGCTTGACTGAGTAAAACAAACTGGTCATCCAGAGGCAGAGAGCGAGTCCTGTCTGTCTTAACCCTTTAAGACCAGAGCTTATCTTTATGTTTTTACTTGCTGTAGAGCCATTTTTGGGAGCTGTACATCAATACAACCATTATAGCCCAAATTGTAATAATATGTCTGCATTAAGTGCATAGTAATTATATAAATTGCAAAAAAGTGCAATAAACTACAAAAAAATTTAAATCCATCCATCCATCCGCTTCCGCTTCTCCTTTTCAGGGTCACGGGGGGTGCTGGAGCCTATCCCAGCTGTCACAGGGCGAGAGGCGGGGTACACCCTGGACAGGTCGCCAGTCTGTCGCAGGGCCAACACACAGGGACAGACAACCATTCGCACTCACATTCACACCTAGTGGCAATTTGGATTATACAATTAACCTATCCCCACAAACTGCATGTCTTTGGACAGTGGGAGGAAGCCGGAGTACCCGGAGGGAACCCACGCAAACACGGGGAGAACATGCAAACTCCACACAGAAAGACCCCGGCCTGATGGTGGAATTGAACTCAGGACCTTCTTGCTGTGCGGCAACAGTGCTAACCACCGTGCCACCGTGCTGCCCGAAAATTTGAAAAATTAAAATCGTTTTTGTTTTTTTTTAACATATATTTCTAGTTAGAGAAATTTAAGAGGCTTATCCCTCAAAACTGTAAATACAAAAAAGTTGCACAAAATAGTTTCCCACCACAGGAAATTTATTTTGAGTGACTTCATAGTTTTATTTTTGAAATACACCAATTTTTATATACTGCAGGAAAAACGAAAATAAATATTATAATGCAAATTTGCAAAAAAGCAGCATATGCATCAAAATAAACTATTTCCAGCAGTGCAATATGAGTCCTAAGCATCCCAGAAACTATACAGAAAAGCATGAAGTCAAACATGACTTTTAAAAACACCAGTATAGGCTTATAAGGCCCCAAAGGTAAAAAAAACAAAAAACCAAACCTACATTTCCGCAAAATTGCGATAGTTCGTGCTGATGTCTGTTCCATCGTAGGAAGTGTTACAAACAGCTGATCGGATCGGCAAAGCGTGTTTCTGGAATATTATGTTGTTGTTGCTGCAAGTGCTTTTTATGCAGTTTTTGCAAAGCTATATGTGGGAGGAAACTGTGACCGAGGACAAGCTGATGGCATAAGATGTAAGTACAACTCCTCCGGTTTCATATGCAAAAAAATTTATTGCGCTAGCTTACGTGGTTCCAGTTCCACCGGGATTTAAAAATAGTTACATAAAACGGAGCGTGCCCGCTCCGACTGGCTTTAAAGGGTTAAAAATGAACCATGATTCATATTTTTAATCAGCATGTTTGATATTTTTCACAGTTTTGCAGCATTTCTGTGATATTTGTGTCTGATAAGATCACACCTGCATCAGACTGAGGCCTCGTACGGACATAAATTCTCTCTTTGATATTAGAGACTCTGAACAATCACAGCTTCTTCTCTTAAACTGTAAACATGAGTGAAAACAAACTGTTTCTCTGTTTGTTTTCACTCATGTTTTCTTACAGAAACACTGAACACTGATAAATCAAAGCCTCATGAGAGAAGCTGTGGAAAAGTTGTTAATGTCACATCCAGGACAACATTCAAATCCCTCCTGGCACACACGCACGCACACACACACACACACACACACACACACGTGTTAGACACACTTACTTTATTTTTTGTTTTACATGTTTGTATTAGTATTTTGTACTATGTGTGTGATATTAACACACATTAATTTGCACATTTGTCCTCTTACCTCACAGACATCAGTTTGCAGGAAGCGATTAGAGCAAAGAAACTACAGACAAGAGGACTTAAATGAAACTGTGTAGATGTCCCTGCTGGCTGAAAGAGGGCTGGACTTCATGCATCTGCTAGCACAGAAAGCAGAGAGGCAGTCAGACCTCCAGGCTCATCATCATCATCATCATGAGCATCATCAGCAACCACTAAACCAACCAGTTGAGCAGCCAGAGCGGCTCATACAGAGCTAACGCTAACTAGCAGGGACACCGCAGGCACTGTGTGTGTGTGTGTGTGTGTGTGTGAAGCAAAGAGTAGCTCATTTCCTTCTCAGTGTGGAAGTGGCAGAGCTGATCAGGTGGGATGAAGATGGGAGTTAGTGTTGTTGTTGTAGTTAGCGGCTGCGTGGTCAGTGATGCGTTCACGGTTGCAGAGATGCTGCTGGCTCTCGTGTGAAGTGAAGTTTGCAGCAGATGTTTTGTTTGCAGCGTCGTTGGAGTCGTGTTTTTTCCTTTTTGTTTCTTTTTTGGTCATTTTGCATTTCTGTGAGCTTATTTCTGGTTGTTTTAAAGTTTAAAAATGGGAGTCGCTGCTGCCTCTGCTGGACGTTAGAGGAACTGCACATTTCAGCTTTATCTTCCAGCTCCGGAGGTTGAAGCTGGCTCCACTTCGGCTCTCAGGTGATGCTGTGGGCTGAAACACTGCAGCTGAGCATTCAGGTCACCGAGCTGACTGCTGACACGCCGCTGCACACACGTTGCACTAAACACTGCAACACATTATGTAAAATACGCCCCTCCGGGCTCATTCAGCAATCCGTCCGTGACTGGGATACAAGCTCCGATAATTTAAGATTATTCCGAGTTCTCGATGAATAACCGGCGGCGTGCGCCTTCTGATCGAGTGAGGAGAATCTGGGTTGAGCGCGGCTGTTTTCGCTCTCCAGATCGCCGCTCAATGACTCGTGAAAAGCAGAGGGAATAATTCCTTGAAGGCTCTTTTGTTTCGTGCTTCTGTTCATTTGCCAGACTCTGTAAATGGCAGCGTGCGGCGCAGACCTGGTGGCTCTGTGGATTCACAGCTCGCTGGTCTTCATTAAGATGATGACTAAGAAATTATCTGTCCAGCATCCCACCACTAATCTGCCCCGCGGCCGCCAGTGTTCCCACGATCTGTTGGCACTCACGCACACTCAGGCACACTCAGATTTACTCAAACCTCTCGGGGTGTTATGTCACTCTGCAGTGCGGCTCTCAAAGGGCTGCAGGCTGAGTTTAAGCTACTTATTGTGAGGAGAGAAACAGAAACTGAACCGTGTGGCCTTTAAAAGAAAAGATGGCTGAGCGTCAGGAAAAGGTTCTTTCTTTCCTCGCTCCGAGACTCGAGACGTTTTTGATTTCACTCAACAGAAACTTTTTCTCTGCCTGCAAGCCTGTTGAGGATTCTCCAGCAGAGAGCACGTCGCTATCATTTTTCGTTGAAGGGATTCAAGCAGCACTTTCCCAAGTACACGACCCCAAAGCGATGATCTGATTCTGTGCGCTCGATCTCACCGACGACATCATCTGCTTCCATTACACAGACAAACCTCCGAGCTGCGAACAAATGGAGGAAGACGGTGGTTTGAAGTCTGAAAAGACTCAAACCGTCAGTAACTTTCAGGACTGGTTTGTTCGGCGCTGCCAGCGACTCCCAGGTTTGCAGACTTGCTCTGGACTGCTGGGTGTGGATCTCAGTCATGTGATCACAGACAAAAATACTGTGTAAAAGCTGCCGACCTGTCAGGTGCAGACCGCTCTGCTCGTTCCAGCTCAGCGTTTTTATGTTGGACTCTCCCGGAGTAGCTTTGCATAACTCAAGTTCAGAGTAAGCCTTCTGTGTCTGAAACGAGCTGCTTTGGCTCCTCTCCCTGAAATCTAGATTTCCTGTGATTGGCTCCACCCACCTGGTAAAAAGACGTTTTGAAGATGACCTGTAACATCTTCCTCCTCCTTCTTCTGGGGGCTCACGTTGGGGTTCTCTGCTCTGCGCTTTAGCCTGACGAGAACATTTGAATCGGTTCCTGTGATTCTTCCACAGCAGATCTTTAGCTGACGAGCTGTGCTTTACTCCTGAGTTGAACTGAAAGGACTTGAAGTCATGAAATGTTTTATTTTCTCGGTGACGTGAGCTCCAGCGTGTCGGTTCATCCGTGACAGCCGCCCGTCGCTGTCTGTGTCCAATCAAGGCCTCGTCTTCTTGCTGAAGATCAAGAATTTCAAAGCAAAAGCAAAACTTACAGGAAACCGATCTCACTGTGCAACCAACGTGTAATTAACAATGATGAGATATTAAAAACTCGGCTGCGTTTGCGCCTCTGAGAGCTGCTTTTATGTTGGATGCTCTGAGGTCAGGTGGATCCTTTCAGATGTTATTGGCTGTCATTTCCACCTGATTCGTCTCGGCTGGTTTCCAGCACAGAAACATTTGTCTGTAAAATCCTTTCAGTTTGTTGTAAATATGCTGAACTTTGTGAATGTAAGAGTCTGTTGGTAGCAGCAGGAGAAGAGTCCAGATGGTTTATGGAAATTTTCCCGCAGACTCCCCAGTGTTCTCAATTATCCCTGCGAGGTCGAGCGGGGAAAACAAGCTTTTGTTGTTTGATGCAGGAACGCGAGCACGCTCGGGAGGAGGAGTTCCTCTGGGCTATTTATAGAAGCTGCCCTGATTTCACCACCTGCTATAAATAAACTCACCTACATGCTTTTCATTCAGAGCTGTGCGTCAGGCTGTTTACGAGAGTGAAAGCAGCCTGTAGTAGCGACGAGGTCAAAGGTGACGGCTCCTCTGAGCAGGACGGAGGGATGAACCAGGAGATCGTTGCAGCTTTGGACAGATTTGCATGAATATCTTTAAAAGGGTGACGCTTTGATAAAGCACATGTCTGTGTTTTCTTCAGTCAGACCTGAAACACCTGAGAACATCAGTTCATCAGGACAGTGTTGATGAAGTGAGCCGACGGCAGGTTTACGAGTGGCTCATGGAGGCATCTGAGCCTCGCTGGACGACATCAATGGCAAAGACGGCGCCGTACCAAAAATCACCCAGTGACTGCTTTGGTTACGAGCCTATTTCCATGGTAACCTGCAGTTTTTCTGTTGGTCTGCAAATGCTCACTAACCACTCACACAGTGGTGGTAAAACTTCAAAGTAAAACTTTGTGCTACAGTCAACATGTTTTACATGGCACAACATTTATTTTGAAGGTGAACCGTCTCCATTTCCTGTTTGCATGGAGGTGCATGGGGGTTTGAATGCCTGAGACTCTCAGAGCTGAAGAAGCTTCTTCAATGAGACGTGAAGAAGTCAGACTGAGAGCCTGCACGGACGTGAAGCAGATCAGCTGACTGCAGCACCTGCTGTACTCCTAATGCACGCACGCTCTGTGGTTATTGTTGAAAAATGTGAAAATCCGCTGATCGAAGCTGTGAACCAGAGCGATCTTATGGCTTCATGCTGCTTGCCATGTTCAGATGATACTTGTGTCGACTGCTGACTGCAAACGAGGTTAAAATCGTTCGCTCGTCTCCAGCTCATTACAGTCTCATCATGCTGGGAGTAGAAATAAATAAACTTCCTGTTTCTCTCAGACGCGCTCCTCTCTCTGCAGAGCTGCCCCCCCCCTCCAATCATAAATCTGTGAGGCCTCCTCATCGTGCACAAATGTCCTTTGATGGATGAACATTTGTCCACACAGAAAGAAGCTGTAATGGTGCCAGTTAAACTGGAATGAGCACACATCCTCCAATGAATACTGTAAATGCCATATGAATAATAAATTATCTGGCTGTGTGTGTGTGTGTGTGTGTGTGTGTGTGTGTGTGTGTGTGTGTTCAGTTCAAATTAATTCCTATGTGAACGTTTCCCAGATTGCGTCTCTTCAGTCAGATCTCCCCGCTGGCAGCAGCGGCCGCTCGGCGCTCTCCGACGAGGCTTTGATCAGCAGGAAGCAGACGCTGATGCTTTTATACTCTTTACACTAAAATCATCATCGTCACTTATCCCTGTAAACGAAGGCCCAGCCTTCCTCCAACACCTCAGGCTGCATATTTAGAAAAACAACAGAATTTTAGCGGAATATGCAGCTCTGCTCTCAGGTGGAAAACATGTGATTCATTATAAACCCCTCGAACAGCCATAACAGTGACGTCATCATTCGTCAGAGTGATGCGTTATTACAACATATTTTCAGTCAACACACGTATGAAACATGTGCCTCAAATTTAGAGTAACGATTTTGTTCTTTTGGTCGACGTCGTCTGAAGAGATGAAAATGTAACAACTTTCAAAATCAGACCGAGGAAGCCCCGTATGCTCCGAGCCTGTCGGACAGTTTGTTACTGCGCTTATAGAATAATTATGAAGCTGAACATATGACCACAGCGTTCACGTGAATATTATAAGGACTCCCGCTCTCATCGTGTCCTCGTCACACACAGGTGAGCCAATCAAACATCACAATACACACTAATGTAAATCCTTTACAGCTGTTGTCCCATTTAACCTCAATATTTAATATAAAACGAACTCAAAATGAATAAAAACACAAAATATTCTCATTAAAAAGAATAAATGAATATTCCGGCACAGGTGAGCCTCCATATCAGAGAGTTGGCTTTCATGAGGGATTCGTTTGTTTTTCTGCAGAACATTGACGCCTTTCACCCACATCTGTAAACCTCTGGACAGGAAAGAGGCAACCCTGTTTGTTATTGTAACAGTGAATGAATGACGGTGCTGTCAGGGCTGATGTTTGAGGTGTGTGCGCCTGTGTAAGAGCAACAAACCAACCAACCCTGCTGTTTCCTCTGACACGCCTTCACGGCCAGGCTTCCTGCAGACAGCAGCCACCCGGCTTCAGTGGGATCGACACAGCACACATATTTTATCCAAGTCTGATTTTTTTAATA
This sequence comes from Neolamprologus brichardi, assembly GCF_056152115.1. Classification (NCBI taxonomy): domain Eukaryota; kingdom Metazoa; phylum Chordata; class Actinopteri; order Cichliformes; family Cichlidae; genus Neolamprologus; species Neolamprologus brichardi. The sequence goes on along the minus strand of NC_142116.1, from coordinate 1,119,099 downwards.
TTCCATTAAATATATAAAAGGCTTTTAATTTTTCATAATATGTATGGAAAAGCTCAAATTATTGTAAAAAAATTGCTGTTGCTCACAGAGCCTTTAAAGCATGAATCTGCTCATTAACAGCATTAAAAATTTGTGCAGAAATAAAACATCCGTTCGTTGACTCGCAGCTTTTTCTTGTGCCAAACATTTAGACACACGCTCTCTGCAGGTGAATCATTTATTAATCACATTATCGGGGCTGCACGCTCAGGCTATTATTAGCAGCAAATCAGTGCAGCTGCTATAAATAACCACAAAGTGCTCGGGTGTGTGGGCTTGTGTTACTCATGTTGTGAGGCCATAAATCTGTTAATGAAGTCACACTGTGAGGACCGAGTCCTCTGAATGTAAGTCGTTAAGTCGATGGAGACGTGTGAGCGAGGGAGCGTGAAAAGAGATGAAGAACACAAGGATGAGTTATTAGAGAAGAGGAGGAGCATCACTCTGCAGTAGGGCTGCCACGATTAGTCGACTAGTCACGATTACGTCGACTATCAAAATCGCCGACGACTGATTTAATAGTCGACGCGTCGTTTGAAGCTTTGTAAGATCACAAAAGACGCAGGAATAAGTAGTAGGATTTAAGAGTGTAATAACGGACTGAAACAGAAGATGGCAGCACTGCATGTACAAGGATGCCAGCTGCCGTTAAACCCCGAAGAAGAAGAAGCTGTGTCCCAGAATTCATAGCGCGGCCCAGCTCAGTTTCCAACAATGGCGGCAGCTAGTTAGTTTTAATATTACTCTTATTATTCTTTCTGGGTCACAAAATAAACGTTTAACATGTTTTCAGGTGAGAATGTAGCTGTGTAAACCTCAAATATCTGCTCAGTTTATCAAGACACCACATATTTTCAAAAGCGCTCCGACGTTTTCGGAGACGTCTGTTAGCCACTAGCTCGATAGCTAGCCGGGGGCTAGGCTAACTAGAGCCGTGAGAACACCGGACTCCCGGCTAATCGTTTTCAAACCCACCGCCGCCTTTCGCTACTCAGGTTAAACATGATATATAAGTCACTTAGATAACTTAAAAATGTTATTGTTTGGCCTTTTTTTGGTATTTATTTGTTCCTGAGTAAATCGGTTTGGCTGAGATTAAAGTTATAGTTTTTACACAGCTGAATAAACATCAAGCAGACAGCTGATTATTAGAAGTGTGAGATGCTCGAGAATTTACTCCGGTGTCCTGTTATATTTTAGATAGCAAGGAGTTTATTAAACTTCACCAAAACAATCTGCAAACTTCATTTAAATTTAATAAACGATCATCTTGTCTTTATTTTTAGTTAGCACAGACCTTAAACACTTAAAGCTGTAAGCTAATGATAGTTATATAAGAGCAGATGCTGCTGGTGCAATCCGGTTGTTAAGTTTGACATCAGTAGCCGTGTCTGGATCTAAACGCCGCTGCAGGTCCATATATCAAACGATCACTATGGCATTACTGAGAGTTGAAAAACTGTCTTTCATCTTTAATAAAATGATCAGCGTTCTGCTCTACCAGGTGTAACAATTGAGTTTAACATCCAGGCATCCATGAAAACAGAAGTTATGACATTTAACGGAGTTAGAAGTTAGCAGGAAGTTAGCTCGCTAGCTTCTATCTAAATACAATATAGCATGTCCTGACTGCGGGTTTTGGAAACAAATTCAAACGTACAGCTCTGTTATCACTTCCAACATAAATGAAGACAGAAAACTAAACAGCAGTGACGTTTGTAGGGTTACTGAAGTTTGGCTAGCAGGTATATAATGATGCGCTACGTGACCGCTAGCGACACAGCTATGTTAGCATAATATAAACAAGTTAACTTTTTTTCCACTCGAATGTTCTCGGTGGTCAGGAACAAATGTAATCGCATGGCAGGATGCTGTAAAAGGACCAAACTTCAGCAGGAGAACAACTGAGATAATCCATCCACAATACGAGGTTAGTCATTCATATACTGCTGCATGGGCTGGGCTGTAGTTACATCATTTAACTAAAAACAAGCTGACTGTACCTTTAAGGAGCATTAACCCTGGCTTCATTGTTTACATCTGAAGCTTGTGTCACTCTGTGGCTCTGATTGGAGGTTTCACATGACAGTGAAGGATATTCCCCCGTCTGTGAGTGCTGCACATTTATGTGATTTTCTTATGTTTAGACCAGCCTGCTTTTCTCTAATACTTTGTAAATAAGTCATCCGGCCCATAACAGCCTTCTTTGACCTTCTGTTCAGACTCATGGGTGTGAAAGGATGTGAGAGAGAATTCATTTATACTGAGTATAAACTCTGTAGCTGTACACACACACACACAGTCTCACACACTCTGTTTTATCAAATGTCAGTGAGATAAAGAGTCGAGTATAAATACGACAAAAAACAAAGAAGAAGACGTCTGGAAGTTGTCGGGTATCATCCAGCAGAGACGGGTGTTCAGGTGTGTGTGTGTGTGTGTGTGTGTGTGTGTGTGTGTGTGTGTGTGTGTGTGTGTGTGTGTGTGTGTGTGTGTGTGTGTGTGTGTGTGTGTGACCTTGGCTCCACAGTTGTCATGCTCAGACCTCAGCTTCCCTGCCCTTGGCAATACGGTTGTTATAGCAACCGCAGCAGCTTGCAGGCTCATTGGCTGGCAGGTTGAGAAGGAACGTCTGAGCTTGTGTGTGTGTGTGTGTGTGTGTGTGTGTGTGGAGAGAGATACCATCTTTGAGATCAATGGAGCTTCGTGGCCGACGCACCTGTTCTATTTCTGCTTCTATTATTTCATACATGGCTGCTCCGTGTGTCACACACCTCTGCATGCACTGACCTTTCCGACCTACACACACACACACGCGCACACACACACACACACACACACAGACAGGTCTCAGGTTAAGCCACAGTGCAGTGAGCGTGCTGGTTGAACATCAGCCCCTGTGAGTAAATCTGTTCGTATTATTATTATTATTGCTGTTCCTCCAGATGCTCGTGTTTTTCCTCTGAACCAGCACGGAGACACAATAACATCCTGATTTCATAAAAATGTAAAAAATGGGAGCAGTTTATTTTGACCCAGTCGATCCCGGGAGCTGAGGCTGGGTAAAAAGGAGCGTCAACAATTAAATGTTCAACTTTTACAGCTGAAACAAATATTGTGCTCATGTTCAGCTCTATCTTACCATCACAGTTCAAAATAAGCCTTCTTTTTATCAGACTGAAACAAGCCTCCCCTCAGAAATCCACATTTATCCAGCCATGTTTTTCAGCTCCTGTGGGATCGCGTGCCGTCTCCATCCCAGCCCGCCTCACTGTGCTGATTGGCTGACAGCAGCAGCAAAATGGATCCATGAGTGTCACACAGCGGATCTGAGAGGACGGACAAAACTGTCCAACAGGAGACAGAAAATAAACTGTCTGTGAGGTCACAGTGAGGAGACTCAGCGAAGGTCACGAAACACGACCTTTACAACAATAACAGAGCATGAGACTGTGTGTGTGTGTGTGTGTGTGTGTGTGTGTGTGTGTGTGTGTGTGTGTGTGCTGATAATGATGCCGTTAAAGCAGCAGGTGTATTTATAGCGCTGTCTGTAAAGGAGAACATTGACCCTCTGAAAGGGAGACGAAGAACGATCCTCCCGCGCCGATCGGGCGAGAAGAGAACGCCATCGAACTCGGTCCATCGCGAGTTGCTGCTTCATCCCATGACAGTTTGGCCGAGCGTAAATCTTCAAGGAACGTCCTCCTCCACGTTATTTTGGGTCTTCCTCGCCGTCTCTTTCCATTCCTCGGGTTCCACAGAACCGCGACACGGGCGGGTCTCGGGTCCAGCGAATGTGAACCGGCGCTTGGCCTGCGTGTACCTTATAGCCATATGTTCTCTGATTGGTCGTCTGTGTGATTACCTGTCTCCTCCCTTCCATCCTTTCTAACGTCTCCGCCTCTTTCCTCCCTTCAGCCTGGCGCTGCACCCGGAGCGCTCCCTGGTGGCGACGGGTCAGGTGGGCAAGGATCCGTACGTGTGTGTGTGGGACACCTTCACCGCCCAGACCGTGTCACTGCTGCGTGACGGACACACACACGGCATCGCCTGCCTCGCATTCAGCGCTGATGGACAGGTGACGCACACACACACTGACACACAGTCTAAGACTATGATTTTTAAAGATAAGCTGGAATCAAATGCAAACTTTCTGGAAACTCTGGAACAAGCTGCATTAATAATTAATAATCCACCTTAAATCTACAGCATGCAGTGTGATGTAATCTTCATCACTGAGACGCTGCAGCTGGTGGGATCATTTCTATGTGAAGGATTTTGACATTTAGGCTGAACACACAAACACATCCAGCATAAAGCATGAACGATGAAAGTCCTGCATTATTCTTAATGAGCACCAGGGGGCGACAGCAACACGATTTCTGCTCCTTTAGAAGTGCGACACTTTGCGTCACACTGAGTAAAACATTAGAAATAAGGACCATCCAGCCCGCGCTCGCTGCACGCTCAGGCTTCGTGACATCTTTGATACGTCTGTGGTTTTGAGTAAATAAGCCCACGTGGTCACATAAACGCCTTCATCGGTGCTGTCGACTGACATTATTGCTTAGTAACAGGACTTGAATTCCGTTTTTTGGGTTTACTGGGACCCAGATTATGACTCTCTGCCCGTAGGGCCCTCATGATGCTTGATGTGACGATAAGCAGACCTCTGAGGCTGAACGTGTGGTGGCGGCTTTTGTCAGATGAGTTTTGAAATTTCCGCTTTAGAAACGTGACAAAGATTTAGTCGTCCATCAGGGCTGTGGGCAGTAAATGTTTCCGCAGAGATAATGAAGCATTATGAAGTTAATCGGGGTCAAAGCCCAATAATCAATCTGTGTGTGTGTGCTGTTTCAGTCATTGAAGGACTCTCCTGCATCAACCCAAAGGTCATAGAAGAATGAGTGAGAGGAAGGAGGGGGAGGAAAAGGGCAGAGTGAGCTGAGAGGATGATGATAAAAATAATGACATCATCCATCACTTTGGTTCAGTAACTTACAGTCAAAGGTGGGAAAATGAGTGCGGTGCAACCCACCTGTCCTAAACTCACACACAGCGTCAACCTCACATCGTTTTCTCTACAGCTGCACCGATTTACCGCAGGTCGCTCTGTCAGAGGCGAGCACGCCTGGTCGTCAGACTCGATGCACGTTGATTCTTTGGAAGAAGAACGCAGACATCGCGCTAACGTTCGTGTCAGACCCTTCTGTCCTCACAGGGCTGCTTTGTGTGCGACGCCATCGTGCTGCTGAAACACCTCTGAGGACTCCCAAACATCTGCAGGTGCTCCGTGGTATCGGACACGACGATGCTAGCAGCTGCGACGTGACGCCTCCGTCCAATTAGAAAGCTTCCTCGAACTCTTCATCGTGCTCCTCAAACCCTTTCTGAGAACAGAGCAGAGCATATTAACAGATGGACATCCTCTGTAACGGCCAGCAGGGGGCGTCTGGCTTCAGCGAGCGCTCTCCTGATCAGTTTATGGTCTCAGTCGCTGCTTTCGAGTCTTTTCAAGTCAACATCATATTAATTTAGGAAATGATCCTCCGGTTTGAGCGAGGCGGGACCAGAGAGCAGGTCAGGGTTAAAGGTCAGCCCCAAGTCACGGCTGGTTTCAGCACATTGAGAAACAATCAATCTCGTTACCGATGACTTTGTCAGTATTTTAAAGGAGCTGCTGAAAATCAAAACCTGATTCAAATTTGACCGACGGCCGATTAAAGATCATCGTCTCGGGCGCGTCGGAGAAATGGCGAGCGCTCGTTCTGTGTTTCTGTCATAACCAGCAGTTAATGTTGCAGTAGATCAGAACATGAACAGCCGTCCATCCAGTGGCTGATTGTACGTTTGCAGTCTGAATATTGAGGCACGCGTAGCCTTTAGCAGACACTGATCAACACCTCGGTGCACGAGCTCGATTCATGACGTCAACAGGAAGAGCAACAGCAGCAGGAGATGCTCTGCTTTATATTTCATATGGTGCCAGGATGTTCAAGGCGTGGCGTCCTCAGTGGGATGCTTTTATTAAAACAGTGTTATTATTCCTTATACTGCAGAAGATGAGATCTCTAAACACCGGTGGGTTTTCCACTCGTCTCTGTGACGTGTGCAGTTTTAATAAAGATGCCTTACAGTCACGTATCTCCTGCTCCAGTGCTGCATGTTCACAGCCAATCAGAAGAACATTGTCTTAGAGAGGGGAGGAGTTACAACTGCTGCACTGAGGCTCATGAGATAAAGAAGGATTACTTTGAACTGTCAATCATGCAAAGCTGCTGAAGGACATCAGCTGACTCTGAAACCTGAAAATGGGTCAAGATCAAGGTTCAGATTTCTGTCTTTTGTAAATGTGAATATTAAAGCGCGTTGTTTGCATTTTAACTGCGATCACGTGTAGACTCGTACGTGTAGTGACGTTTGTGTCCTCGTGCTTCCCGGACTTTTTTTAGTCCGATCAGATTCCCAGGAGCTGTAATCCAGGATGCAGACGCTCCATTTGTTCTGCCATTGACTGTCTCGTTCTGCTCCTGACCTAAATGTAGTACAGGATGTGCACGCACATCTCTCTGCATGTTTGATTTCACTCATCGGTGTGTGTGTGTGTGTGTGTGTGTGTGTGTGTGTGTGTGTGTGTGTGTGTGTGTGTGCAGCCTGAGCAGATAGCTCCCTCTCAGCCTCCTGCAGTGCTGGAGTTGCTTTCATACGCCTCCTTTTCCCTCCCGCTGACTCCACCGTGACTCATTCAGCAAACAAACCTGGTGGAGTCGCTCTGAGTTTACCGGCAGCGCCGCGTCTGACGGCAGCGCCACAGACGCCAAACTCGGTGTCGTGTCAACACGTTAGAATAACTTCAGGCGGCCTGAGAGCGAATGCTTCCCGCCGTCCCTGCAGGTCCCTCCTGTCGTGTCAGCCTGCGGCTGGGAAAATGAAACGCATCACAAACCAACATATGAAATAACCCTGGGTGTGAGTGGGCGGCGTGCGCGGTAAATAAACTGTTTCTCAGCAACTGATGCTGAAATAAGAAAATCAATAGAGCTGTAAAGTCAGAGCGAAATAACAGCAGCTTAGAGTCAGACCCGCCTTCACTCACAGAGACGACCTGAGGACGACGGAGAACACGATGATGGTGCTGACGGGTTGATCAGCTCACAAAATACCTGAAGGTGGGCGTGGACCCGGACCATCTTCATCGACCGTCTCAGACGTGCTCTCGCTGTCCTCTTCCTGCCGTTTGGTGGCGTTTCTGTGCGTCAACATGAAAACACCTTAACCATCGTCCTCCAGCTCTCCTGTGCTCCACAGCTCTGCAGCCACCCGCCATCGTTATCTGTCGACAGGCCCAACATCACGCCACTAATAAACGTCCTTCAGTCTGAAGACGGTTTGTCATCTTTAGGCCTGTTAAACTCTGCAGTTCCCCCTTAAATAGAATTTAAACATAGAAATGAAAGCAGTGTTGTCTGCAGGGCGGAGCCACACTGTGGGGGGGGCCTAACTTTAACTTCCAGGTGTTTTACAGGAAGTGAGGCGTTCCTTTCAAAGCGATTGTGAAAGAAGAACTAATCATTTAGATTTGGGTCGAGCATTAAAAGAGAGAACGGTAAAGGTCGGCTGAATAATACAGAACCCATCGTGCACAGCAACATATTTATTATAAGTAGGGATGCAACGATACCAATTTTTTCAAACCGATACGATACCGAGACTTGGATCTGAGTACTTGCCGATACAGAGTACAAAAACCGATACTTCTACCACACACACACACACACACACACACACACACACACACACACAAATGCAATGAATTGGAAGACAGGTTTTATTATATTCCCTGCCGATAAAAAATAAAATCGTAATAAAAATGACCACAAAAATTTCAAGTGAAAAATAAGCACTTCTGTTAAATTATTGCAGAGTCTCCACATTGTAATTTTACAAAATATCACTGAACTATTGGCACTGTCTGGGCGGTTGGGAATTTCATATCACAGCTCAAGTATGCTGAGAAGACGGTTCAATCCTATGTTTTCCACGACCGGCATTGGCTGGTCATCCAGAGCGATAAAATGAGTCAGAGCCTCTGTTATTTTAACTGCCCGTGGATTTTCTCTTGACATTTTTCTTCGCTTTTCCAAAACCTGAGTTAAAGTTGGCTGTTCCACACTGCTGACATTTTGTTTAGCCTAGCTACAGCAGCCTCCAGTTTCTCTTTTTTATCTGGAGCTGCCAGTCTCTCTCGCCTAACCCTGTGCCTGTTTAGCGCGGGATGTCCCCCTAGTGGCCAAACTAAAAAACTACAACAGAAATGACAAGCCACCCTCTGATTAATGAAATAAGTTGGTATCGGTTAACTTTTACGAGTATGAGTACACACACATTTTACAGTATCGGCCCCGATACCCGATACCAGTATCGGGTATCGGTGCATCCCTAATTTTAATCAAAGGAAAAATTAACATCTGACCTCCAGGAAACTTCTTTGTTGCAGGACGGTGTCAGAATGGCGCCCCCTGGTGGTTCGACTGTTAAATGTTATTTTTGGAATTTTTACTAATGAACGTTAAAACATTTTATTTTTTTTTTAGATTAAGAGCACACAGGTCTAAGGTGACGCTCATTTTTGCCTTGGTCACAGTTCCAGTCTGATTCTGGAGCTCACTAATAAGTTTTTTATTATTTTAATGAAGTTCTATCGGTGTGTCTCTACTCTGTCCTTTTATTTTACTGAATTTGGACTTGTTTTCTGAAATTCCTGCTCTCTCTGCTCTCTTTGTCTCACTTGAATCTCTGCTCTGAACAAAACAACTTGCTCGAGTGAGCAAATGTGACCGCATGACTTATTGATGGCGATTATACCAGTATCGGTATCGGTGCATCCCTAATATAAGATAAGGATTCGTGCACGCCGCGTGTTTACGATGATGAGACAATATTCTTCTGCAAAATCACCTTTAAATTCAAACGACTTCTAATTCCTGACGGTGGGATTATTTCCTCCTGATTCTCGTGTATTTACAGGAAAACACTGTAAGTTAAATAAAATGAAATTAACCTCTTAAGCCCCAAACCTGCCCGATCTCCTCGCCGTATCAGGGGCGTCGGGGCTTAAGATGTTAATTAGGGGAATCCTGCTCTTAGCCCTGTTAATAAGTGTTGGCAGTGACCTGGACACGGTCCTTGCTGCCTGACGGACTCAGTGAAGACACTAAAAACCTGTTTTTTACTTTGGTTTGTGATTCTAACTGTGGAGCTGAAGTCTGAGGACGACTCTGGAAGGTCTGATGCTGAAAACACATCAAACGTTTGCTGGAAAACCAGATCTGAACGTGTCGATGATGTCAGACGGCGGTGAAACTGCCAATAAGCTGCACTGGTTCTGGTTTCTGTGGATGTGAGTGATATTAATGAAAACGCCGTCGTGCTGCTGAGCTGTGAGGCGACTCTGGAAATGCTGAGCCAGCAGTTTGTGCTCCTGGCACCGACTCTGGATGACTGAACATCTCAGGCTAAATCAAAATAAACACACAATCAATAAAATAATCATAACTCAGCTTAATAATAAATCAAGTGTGCAGGCTGTGGCTGAGTTATCGAGCTGGACTGCTGTGAAGCTCAATCCTTTATGATCTGCTGAGTCTTTGATCACTGAAGGAGCGCAGACGCTCGACGCTCCTTTCAGGTATTCTTCCCGTTAACCTTTGACCTCAGCCTTTCCAAGCAAACCTTTGAAAACGCTTTAAAGTTTTGGTCGTTAGAAATAAACTCGAGTTCATCTGAAATGTTGCAGAGTTGCTATATTTACACTTACAAACACGTCACATGAGCGTCAGGCGGATCGAGCAGGAAGCCCCGCCCCCTGTCAGCTCGCATTAAACTTTTGCACGTATGAGCAGATAAGCTGTCAGATTTCTGCACGTTCACTTTTTTAGATTGTTTGTAGACATTTCGGATGCGTAACCGTCCCCGTCTCTCCTCCGCAGCGGCTCGCCTCGGTCGGCCTGGACGCCAAGAACACGGTGTGTATCTGGGAGTGGAAGAGAGGGAAGATCCTGGCCACGGCCACGGGACACTCGGACAGGGTGAGAGCGTGCACCAATCAGCTTCCTCTGCAGAGTTTGAAAGTGTTTCCTTCTCATCGCGCTTCCACTGTGCTCACGCTTTCACATAAACCCGATAACGGACGATTCTTCTGTTCTCCAGATCTTTGACATCTGCTGGGATCCGTTTCAGCAAAGCCGTCTGGTGAGCTGCGGCGTGAAGCACATCAAGGTAACGCAGAAGTCGTCGTTTTGTGCTCGTCTCCAGAAAAGTGGAAGTAAAATGTAACGTATTCCTCCAACCCAGAAACATGTCAGCACATTTACCTTCTCCACCTTCATGTAGCTGCTTAGCTTCACTCGAGGTGATAAAATAGTTCCTCTGAACGCCCGTCATTAAATATCTCTGACTCTCTAAAGAGCCGAGAAGGAAGCAGATGTAACAACTCCCAGCTCAGCTTCTCTCATCCAATCAGAGTCCAGATATCAAAAAGCACCTTTACATGTTTCACTGCTGTAACTCTGATTAAATACGAGACAAATCCAGGACAGTTTAGATTTTTCTGTTTTATTTGCTGTTTTGAACACAAACACAAAGCGAGCTCGGTGAGTTGGTGGAGATCACTCTTCCCCAGCCTCCTGAAGCCTCCTTCCCAGTGCTCTCAGTGTCCTCCTCAGTGGCGTGCGCAGTAACCCTCTCGCAGGTGCGTCCTCAGCACTCTCCGTTTGGGTTCCTTGTTCCCTCTGCAGATCCTGACGGTCATGTCTGACTGTGCGTTTTCTGTCCCGGAGCCTCTGAGGTCTGATCTCAGGATCAGATTCCTGTTCTCGCTCAGACGCTGAAGATTTCCCTTCAGGAGCAGCTGTTTGGTTTCCTCCACTAAGAGTCACGACTGCTTGCGTCTTCTCAGGACGGGCCGCTTGCTCGATGTCTGCAGATGATGCCACAGGTTCCTCCTCAGGGAAAGTTTGACCCGGCAGCATTTCAGGCTCGCTCTCACTGAACTCGCTTTCTCTCGCGTCTCCGTCGCTTTCTGCCGTGTCTCCATCGCTCTCCAGAAACTCTTCCTTGAAGCGGTCCAAAACCTGAAAGCCATCCTCCATGAACTGTTCAATGATGCTTAGCACATCTTCACGTAGCTTTTTGAACGCCTCTAACCTGTTGATTCGCCAGATGATGGCGGCTTCATGACTGGCTTTAGCGTCCTCAGCCCGGTTTTTCTTTTTAGACTTGTGTTTTGGGCCGTGGTCCATGTTTGCTTCTGTGGAGGCCGACGTGAAATGTTTGAGAAGAAGCAAGCACGGTGTGAGAGACACGAGTTTAAAACAAAACATTCTGATGTGATGCTTCGATGTAGCCGTTGTCAAGGCGATCAGAGGTTGTTATGCAGATTTTCATACCATAACTTTAACCTTTCACATGCTCACTGAGGCCGGCGGTCTGAGCTGAATTTGTTGGGACGTCTTGTGCTGACACAGGAAAACATGCTGTGCTTCATAAGCCTTTAAGACCGACCATAGAACCAAGTCCGCCAGAGCTTATATTATATGTTTACATGCTGTGGAGCCATTTTTGGGAGCATTTCAAGTTGCTATACATCAATACAACCATTATAGCCTAAATTCTAATAATATGTCTGCATTAAGTGCATAGTAATTACATAAATTGCAAAAAAGTGCAATAAACTACAAAAAAATTGAATCGTTTTTGTTTTTTAACATATATTTCTAGTTAGAGAAATTTAAGAGGCTTATCCCTCAAAACTGTAAATACAAAAAAGTTGCACAAAATAGTTTCCCACCACAGGAAATTTATTTTGAGTGTCTTCATAGTTTTATTTTTGAAATACACCAATTTTTATATACTGCAGGAAAAACGAAAATAAATATTATAATGCAAATTTGCAAAAAAGCAGCATATGCATCAAAATAAACTATTTCCAGCAGTGCAATATGAGTCCTAAGCATCCCAGAAACCACACAGAAAGTCAGAAAGTCAAAGATAACTTTTAAAAACACCAGTATAGGCTCATGAGGCCCTGATGGTAAAAAACTACATTTCCGCAAAAATGACGTCACTTCCGGTTCCGGGCAGGTCATGGAGGACATGTGAAAGTTCACCTGATGGACGTAGGAAGTGTTACAAACAGCTGATCGGATCAGCAAAGCGTGTTTCTGGAATATTGTGTTTTTGTTGCTGCAAGTGCTTTTTATGCAGTTTTTGCAAAGCTATATGTGGAAGGAAACTGTGACCGAGGACAAGCTGATGGTATAAGATGTAAGTACAACTCCTCCGGTTTCATATGCAAAAAAAATTATTGCGCTAGCTCACGTGGTTGCAGAGCTACCGGGATTTAAAAATAGTTACGCAAAACGGAGCGTGCTGCTCTGACCGGTTTTAAAGGGTTAAATTAGAGTCAGAAAGAAGGAAAAGGGAGGGCATGCTTTAGGGCGGGGCTACTGTGTGATTGACACTTCTGGTGCCCGTTGATCTTTCAGTTAGCCCCTCCCCTCACTCTTTACATGTGTTTTTGAAACTAAGTCCATCGTTAATATACAGTCTAGGACGCAGTTCTGGCCTCGAACAGTAAGAAGGCGTCTCCCCGTCTCCTTCCTGACCGCCTCCGTTTGTGTTCGCAGTTCTGGTCCCTGTGCGGTAACGCTCTCACGCCAAAGCGGGGGATTTTCGGGAAGACGGGCGACCTGCAGACCATCTTGTGTGTGGCCTCGGCTAAAGATGACATCACGTACTCTGGGGCGCTTAACGGAGACATTTACGTCTGGAAGGGACTCAACCTGATCCGAACGGTCCAGTCCGCCCACAGCGTGAGTCTCACCTCTGCAGCGTGACGCTCGTCTGCACGTCTGGCTGACGCGCGTCCATCGTTGCTTCATTGTGCGGATGTGTGTGTGTTCTCAGGCCGGTATCTTCAGCATGTATTCCTGCGAGGAGGGCTTCGCCACGGGCGGCAGAGACAGCTGCATCCGACTGTGGGACGCCGACTTCAAACCCATCACCAAGATCGACCTGCGAGAGGCCGAGCAGGGGTACAAAGGTAAGGTCACGGGGTCACCGCAGGTCATTACAACAGCAAAGGTCACAGTGTTGTATCACACAGGTGCACACAGGGACGAGACTTCTAACACAATTTAACAGAAAAGGCTCGTTTGAGGCTGCAAAGTTAAGGTACGGAGACGGGCTCAGGTGGGAGGGGCTCAGGTGGGAGGGGCTCAGGTGGGAGGGGCTCAGGTGGGAGGGAGGGGCGGGTTTATCTCTATTCGACGGTTCTTTGTCAGCTGAAGGTTTTAAAACGACCTGATTTTCTTTGAGGAGTCGTCAGTAATGAGGAAGTTTCTCATCTTTATTTGACCTGATTCAGCTCAAATCCAGAGGTGTGGCTGTTTGAACCCCTCGCCTCCCCCTCGCCTCCACCTCCTCCTAAATGTCGCTGCCCAGCAGGAGGTGCAGACGTACGCTCTTCCTTCAGGAGCAGCTCGAGGGCGAGCCATTAATCCCACCGCCTCCTTTTAAAATCTCCTCTCTGAAGATTTTGAGGAGGAAGTTAAAAAGGAAGAAAAGATGAAAGGAAGTTTTGTCAGTTTGAAACGAGTTCTCCTCTTTAACACGTCTGTGCTGCACGATGGAGCTTCTGATTAACCGTCAAAGTTCATCTCCTGAAACCAGTCGCTGTGACGTCTGTGGACAGGAAATGTGGGAGCATCCTGCTTTACGACAGCTTTGCATGATTCACAGCTCAGAATAATCCCCCCAAGCCCCTCAGTTCATCCTCTATCTGAAACCAGCCAGTTTAGCTCCTCCCCCTTTCAGACGTCTGTCTCCTGGTTGGCTGAGTTCACCACCTCCTGGTGACCACAGCCTCGAATCACAGCAGCGGTCGCCTGAAGGCAGCTTGTGTTGACCTACAATAAGACGGAGCACAGGGAGGCGAGCTGGAGATCAGCCAGATGTAGAAAAGTTACGGCTTTAAGGGCTGTTCTGATTGGCTCGGTGTCTTCAGTGATCCACGAATTGAAATTAAAAATCAGCCAATAACAATTCACTGCTATAGTTATCACCAGGAGGAGAAGAACAAAGAGCACATGAAGTAAAATATCTCTGAATGTGATGATTCATTTATTTAGTTTCTGTATTTAATTGTTGGCCCACAGAAATAGTTACATCTTTATCCTCCTTGTTTCTTAAAACGCTCGACGGTTTGAATGCGTCCGCGTTCTCACATTGACGACGTGACCCAACAGACACAAACGTGCCATCTCACGGTGGATGAGTCTGAAAGGCTGCTAATATATCGGCGCCTAAAAATGTTGGAGTTCCGATGAGACGCTGAGCCCGTCCTCTTCGCCTCTCGCTGCTCTACACGTGGACAGGAAGTCGGTTTGTTTCTGCTTCCTTCTCCTCTCCCGCGCCGCGCTCTTCCTGCGTCTGAAGCTGAAGAATAAATCATCTTTCCCAGTTATTTCCCACGTGCCTCACAAACTCCTCTGCTGTCGGCCTGTTTTGGCTGCTGAACCTCCGGAGTTTCTAACAACATTACAGGAAAACATCGCATGCTGAGCGATGCCATCAGCCACAGCAGATGCTCTTAATTGGCGAGCGCTGAGCTGCTGAGCTAATTACATTTCCGATGGTGGAAAAAAGCAGTTTTAGCAGCAAAACTTTAAAAAAACACGAATGTTGAAGCCGAGCTGAGTCAGCAGGTTGAACTACAGTCAAAACGTCCAGATCTCCCTCTGATCAGACACCTCCTGCGCTCCTCCTGGGGGGGTTCTGAAGATGAATGATGGGCTGAGTCTCCACGTGTCTCTGCTGGTGTGCGTTTCAGTCGAACCCGATTCTTTTCCTAAAACTAACCGAATCATTTTTGGTGCTTTTAAAGTGAAAATAAAAAATGAAGCAGTCCAGAGGTTCATGGACCTCCGCCCACCCTCACCTGGCTGCACCGCCACCTCTCCAGCCTCGGCGGAGCTCGTCTTCGTTTATTTAGTGGATTTAACCCTTTAAGACCTACCACAGAACCAAGTCTGCCAGAGCTTATATTATATGTTTACATGCTGTGGAGCCATTTTTGGGAGCATTTCAAGTTGCTATACATCAATACAACCATTACAGCCCAGATTTTAATAATATGTCTGCATTAAGTGCATAGTAATTACATAAATTGCAAAAAAGTGCAATAAACTACAAAAAAATTGAAAATCGTTTTTGTTTTTTTAACATATATTTCTAGTTAGAGAAATTTAAGAGGCTTATCCCTCAAAACTGTAAATACAAAAAAGTTGCACAAAATAGTTTCCCACCACAGGAAATTTATTTTGAGTGTCTTCATAGTTTTATTTTTGAAATACACCAATTTTTATACACTGCAGGAAAAACAAAAATAAATATTATAATGCAAATTTGCAAAAAAGCAGCATATGCATCAAAATAAACTATTTCCAGCAGTGCAATATGAGTCCTAAGCATCCCAGAAACCACACAGAAAGTCATAAAGTCAAAGAGAACTTTTAAAAACACCAGTATAGGCTCATGAGGCCCTGATGGTAAAAAACTACATTTCTGCAAAATGACGTCACTTCCGGTTTCGGGCAGGTCATGGCGGACATGCGATAGTTCATGCTGATGGACGTAGGAAGTGTTACAAACAGCTGATCGGATCGGCAAAGTGTGTTTCTGGAATATTATGTTTTTGTTGCTGCAAGTGCTTTTTATGCAGTTTTTGCAAAACTATATGTGGAAGGAAACTGTGACCGAGGACAAGCTGATGGCATAAGATGTAAGTACAACTCCTCCGGTTTCATATGCAAAAAACATTATTGTGCTAGCTCACGTGGTTGCAGAGCTACCGGGATTTAAAAATAGTTACGCAAAACGGAGCGTGCCGCTCTGACCGGCTTTAAAGGGTTAACCACCGAGTTCATCCTGCTTCCTCTGCAGCGCTGTCGTCTTCCACTCTTCTCCTGTTTGCTTCTTTTCCTCTCCACTGGTTTTATTTTTGTCTCTCTCCTGATGTTGTGACAGTTTTGTGTCACCTTACCTCCTCCTCTCCTCTCCTCCCTCCTTCAGGTCTGTCTATTCGCAGCGTCTGCTGGCGAGCCGACCGGATCCTGGCAGGGACGCAAGACAGCGAGATCTTTGAGGTGAGGAAGAAGACGAAACCTCACGCTGTTCCCTCCCCGCGGCGACGCGTTTCAAAGAGTTTTATTTTTGTAAAGACCTCCTGCTGACACGCAGGCAACAGAATGTTCTCATTAATCAAAACTGTGAAGAGTTTCTAATGTCAGGCAGGTTTAGCAGCTCAGATCTGCACTGAAACAGCACATGTGCTTTAAAATGTGAAAACCTGCTCTTGAGTTGTTGTACCTGTGCAGGTGATGGTGCGGGACCGGGACAAGCCGCTGCTCATCATGCAGGGACACAGCGAGGGCGAGCTGTGGGCGCTCGACGTTCACCCCAAAAAGCCTCTGGCTGTCACCGGCAGCGACGACCGCTCCGTCAGGTCGGTGCTCTCTTTGGACTGAATCATGCAAAGCTACCGTGGCTTAGTGTGAAAATGGAAGCAGAGAGCTGAGACGAGCAGAGTGGGCTCAGTGATACAGATCCTTACACTGAAGCTGCTTTGACTCATCTCCTCTTTGTGTGTGTGTGTGTGTGTGTGTGTGTGTGTGTGTGTCAGGTTGTGGAGTCTGGTGGATCACGCCCTCATCGCTCGCTGTAACATGGAGGAGGCGGTGCGCAGTGTGGCGTTCAGCGTGGACGGATCCCAGCTGGCTCTGGGCATGAAGGACGGATCCTTCACTGTGCTGAGAGTCAGGTGACACACACTCACACACACACACAGCTCTTAATTGGTTTCTTATGTGAATGACAGATTATGTGCAGTCTTGGTGCTTGTGTACAGATTAAAGACTTTGTCTTAATCCAGCTGTTTCTGTAAAGTGTCGATGATTTTCTTCCTCTGTCCTCTGGAGTCCCCCAAGGCTCTAGTTTTGGCCCATTACTGCTTTCTTTACATATGTTACTCCTGCTTTGTTTAAAATGTCTTAAAGACCTGATAATAATAATAGATTGGATTTATATAGCGCTTTTCAAGGCACCCAAAGCGCTTTACAATGCCACTATTCATTCACTCTCACATTCACACACTGGTGGAGGCAGCTACAGTTGTAGCCACAGCTGCCCCGGGGCAGACTGACAGAAGCGAGGCTGCCATATCGCGCCATCGGCCCCTCTGGCCATCACCAGTAGGCGGTAGGTGAAGTGTCTTGCCCAAGGACACAACAGGACAGAGAGCCCAGGGATCGAACTGGCGACCTTCCGGTTACAGATGCGCTTCCCAACCCCCTGAGCCACGGTCGCCCCCGTGAATAAACATGAATTTAATTTTATGTTTGTGAAAGAATAAAACAGGTTGTTATGTTTGTGCTGCCTCCGTCGGCCTCAGCGTCATCCATCAGTCTGGGACACGAACATGTGATTACTCCAGTGTTGGAGTCACTGCATTGACTTCCTGTCAGTTTTAGGTTTGATTGTTTTAAAGATTTTAAATGTGCCGGCACGGCTGCACCGGTCTGATCCTCGTCGTGTTCACGCTCCTGTCGGAGCATCGCGGCCATATTAGGATTAGACCTAAAGTTAGAGCGATGCAGCTTTTTCAGCTCTTACTCCGAATCTCTGGAATATCGAATACCCATTTCACCGCCCGACCCGTTTCTACTTTTAAGATTTCTACTTGTAAGCAAACTCATTTCTACTCTCTGGCCTTTAACTTGAACAAACCTTTACGTTAAATGTGCTGCACGAACACAGTCACGCTGCTTTTGTAACGCATGCGTTTGCTGGTCTCCTCTCAGAGACATGACTGAGGTCGTTCACATCAAGGACAGGAAGGAGGTGATCCACGAGATGAAGTTCTCGCCGGATGGCGCCTACCTCGCCGTCGGCTCCAACGACGGACTGGTGGACATCTACGCTGTCGCCCAGAGATACAAGAAGGTCGTGTTGGAGAGACAGCAGGAAGTTAGAGGAGGTTGAGATGTTAGAAGCGAAGCTAACTCCGTCTCTGACTGTCTGCAGGTCGGAGAGTGCAGCCAGTCCTCCAGCTTCATCACTCACCTGGACTGGACGCTGGACAGCAAGATCCTGCAGACCAACGACGGAGCTGGAGACCGCTTCTTCTACCGGATGCCCCGTGAGTCTCTGGGGTCGTAGGTCAAACCTGAAGCTGGGCTGATTCTGCTCATTCTCACCATCTTTTTATTCTTGGCCTCCGCCTGAGTAGCTTTGCATGATTTAGAGCTCAGAATAATCCTTCTTTATCTTACACTGGGCCTACCAAATCTAAATAAAACCAGCAGAAATAACCTGAGTTTACAGTGAACCCTCTGACGCCGACTCCGTGCTCTCGTATCTTTGTGAATATGCTGTCGTGCTGTTTTTGCAGAATGCTGATGTTTAAAAAAAAGTTGGAGCCGTGTCAGCATCCATTCTTTTTAATATCGCTGGTTTAGCTGACTCTGTGTTTTCATGTTTAATCGGCCTCTGAGGACCGCGTGGGCGCTGGAGACGTCCGTCTGCTCTGCAGGTAGCTGGAGCTCTCCTCATTCCCACCTCCTGAACACCACGAGGGCAGCTGTGGATGATTTACATCCATCCATCTTCTTCCGCTTGTCTGGGGCCGGGTTGCGGGGGCAGCAGCCTAAGCAGAGAAGCCCAGACCTCCCTCTCCCCAGCCACATTATATCAACACGCTGGATGATTTACAGCTCAAAATAATCCATCTGTATCTGATACTGAGCCCTGGTGCAGCTTTCAGTTCATGCTCTGTGTGAAATAAGCTGTTTTAGCAACTGCTTTCTAATTGGCTGACCCTTATAAGCAGCGATGGGTGTGGCTTCTGTGCCAGAGATGACCACAGGGATATCGGCTCCCTGTGACATCATACAGGTCTGTGAGGGTACAAAAATGAGCGGGTGTTTGGCTCACAGGGAGACGCTTCTCTGAATTACAGGATAACAATAATAATAATCTCAATTTTTAATCAGATTATATTAAAATATAAACACTAAAGTCACATACGTGTATTTACAGTCCACATATTTTAAGAATAAAGACAATAGTTGTCAAAATCCATGTTTTTATAATATTTAAGAAATGAAATGATGTTGTTTAATATTGATGATCGGAGCGATGTGCAGCTCATTGTCAGGACGCATCGTGATAAAAGAGGCACGAGGACGAGCTTCAAGAAAGCTCTGAAAACAGTAATAAGAAGCTTCAACGTCTTTGTTCTCATGATGAAGATATTCGTCACTATTTTGGGTCCCACTAAAAAAAACAAAGCCTGTTGTATCCCTGTGAGGCCTCAGAGTTTAATGAGCTGCTGTATAAATAAACTCGGCTTATTTCAGCCTCTTTTCTTTCACTTTAATGCGTCTCTGATGTTTTACTAACTTTGGACTCTCGAGCCTCATTATCGAGATCAAACCATCAAAAAATCTCTTTTTTCTCACAGTTTACTGGAGACTTCCTGTTAAAGGGGCCGCAGTACTCTGAGGACAGTTTCACTACCTGCAGCGTGCTCATTACTGACAGCTCAGTGCAGGCCCGTGGCTCATGGGGGGCCTGAGCCGCCTCCACGACCTCACATCTAGGGCTGCCACAAACGATTATTTTGATAGTCGACTAATCAGATCATCATCCATTGGACGTAAAACGTACAGCTTATTGCACCAGCAGCATCTGCTCTTATATAACTATCATTAGCTTACAGCTTTAAGTGTTTAAGGTCTGTGCTAACTAAAAATAAAGACAAGATGATAGTTTATTAAATTTTAATGAAATCTGCAGATTGTTTCGGTGAAGTTTAATAAACTCCTTGCTATCTAAAATATAACAGGACACCGGAGTAAATTCTCAGCATCTCACACTTCTGATAATCAGCTGTCTGCTTGATGTTTATTCAGCTGTGTAAAAACTATAACTTTAATCTCAGCCAAACCGATTTACTCAGGAACAAATAAAATATTAAAAAAGCCAAACAATAACATTTTAAGTTATCTAAGTGACTTATATATCATGTTTAACCTGAGTAGTGAAAGACGGCGGTGGGTTTGAAAACGATTTGCCGGAGTCCGGTGTTCTCACAGCTCTAGTTAGCCTAGCCCCCGGCTAGCTATCGAGCTAGTGGCTAACAGACGTCTCCGAAAACGTCGGAGCGCTTTTGAAAATATGTGGTGTCTTGATAAACTGAGCAGATATTTGAGGTTTACACAGCTACATTCCCGCCTGAAAATATGTTAAACGTTTATTTTGTGACCCAGAAAGAATAATAAGAGTAATATTAAAACTAACTAGCTGCCGCCATTGTTGGAAACTGAGCTGGGCTGCGCTATGAATTCTGGGACACAGTTTCTTCTTCTTCGGAGTTTAACGGCAGCTGGCATCCTTGTACATGCAGTGCTGCCATCTTCTGTTTCAGTCCGTTATTACACTCTTAAATCCTACTACTTATTCCTGCGTCTTTTGGGATCTTACAAAGCTTCAAACGACGCGTCGACTGTTAAATCAGTCGTCGACGATTTTGATAGTCGACGTAATCGTGGCAGCCCTACTCACATCCCATCACACGTGTGACCAGGTGACACAGCAGCCTGATGAAGGTCTCATCTTTAAGCGCAGGTCGACATGTTAGCGTTAGCGAGCATCAGTGCTTAGCGCCTAGCCTCACAGCCTTCGGTGGGAGCGACGTTTGGTTCTGCAAATACTTTCATTGATTTATTGAAACATGCAAACACACGTGTAAATACATGTAAATACAGTGAGCATCAGACCTGATGCTCCTCTGGCCTTTCCTCCTGTTCACCGACACATTTGTGACGAGGCTTCGGTGAACAGCAGATGATCAGCTGAAGGACCAGTGTTGGGTCTTTGCTGGACATGATGTTCATCTGCTGTAGATGGTTTTAGACCCTTGAAGGATACGCTGCACACCTGCTGAGACACCAAGTTTCTACCGTGTTGATGCAAAACTACAGTTTTATGTCAAACTGTGTTATCTAATGAAGTGTGTGACAGGCTGCTGCTAACAAAGAGCCTAAAGGCATTAAGACGGGTTCTTTGCAGAGTCGATTCCTGACGTCTGTGTAGCTGTCAGTAAACTTTCAGACAGCCTGTGTCGACACTGGCATCCCAGAAATGCACAAAATGCTTCAGTCAGACTAAAAACAAACATTTAATGATTCTGTCAGAAGTAAAAAGTCTTTTTTAGCTTGTTGCAGGAGGGAGAGCACAGAGGGAGGAGCACGCACCAGAGCGCAGGAGTGCTGCTCCTTCAGCTTGTCTCCTCCTCATACTCATGCCTGTGAAGGACAAGCTGCAAAGAGAAACGCCGCTGGCATCGACGCAGATATGAATCTGCACCGCGAACACGTTTCTCTATCTGCTTCTGTCGGCGCGGCGGCGTCGATAAAATCTGTGGCGCTGCTGTTTATCAC